>NW_011500005.1:217161-273114 GCF_000495115.2 Populus euphratica
AAAGAAATTCACATTAATATCATAAACAACAACAACAACAACCCACAACAATTCAATTCAAAAACTACAGCAACTACCCACTAAAGAATTGGCCTAGGTGGAGGAGGCAACATCAAACTGTGAGTACCATTACCACCACTACCCTCTCCAGCTCTTCTCACAATAAACGGATGCTGCAGCAACTGATTGGCAGTAAACCTCCTCGCCGGCTCCCTCTGCAAACAACAAGCAATAAAATCCCTAAACTCCCTGGACGCAGTAGCCGGTGCTTCCGGTGGCTGTGACATGCAAATTGCACACATTAAGCTTGCCCAGTCACCTTGTCTCCCTACCCCAAATGGAAACCTCCCTAAATAGAACTCCAAAATGCTAACCCCTAAACTCCATATATCCCCTGCATACCCATCATACATTCCTTTATTCAAATCAGTATTTATCCTTTCTGGGCTCATGTAAGCAATTGTGCCCACTGAGCTATTGCAAGGATCCATTGTCTGTGCTAATATTCTACTAACCCCAAAATCAGCTATCTTAACATTGTTTTTAGAGTTAATTAAGAGATTACTGGGCTTAATATCTCTGTGCACAATTTTCCTTTTATGCAAGTATGCGATGCCGTTTAATATCTGCCGTGCCACGTCGGATAGATATCCCTCCTGGTTTATGTGGGTCCCTTCTAACGAACCGCCGTCCATGAACTCTAGAAGGACCTGGATCTCACCGTTGTGATCGAACATGTCGTGGCATTTAACGACGTTAGGGTGGTTAACGTCGCGAAGGATCTCGATCTCACGGCAGATCGAGTTCCGTACGGAGTCTTCGTGGTTGCCGTAGATGACTTTCAGAGCGTAGAGGCGGCTCGTTGGACGGTGGACGACTTTGTAGACGGTGCCTCCGCTGCCGCGTCCGATTCGGTTGATTCGATCGAGTTCAGAGAAACTGAGTTGAGCAAGAGCTGAGGAGGAGGATGAGGAGTTTGAGACGCCGGAGTTGGGTGGAAGAGGGAGGGGTACGGCTAGCCGAGGGTTACGTTGAGGGAGAGGTAGTTTTAGGTCAGGGAAGCGACGCGGTCTCCTGTTGTTGGTGTGACTATTGGTGGAGGGAAGGGGTTGTGGTGGTGGTGGTTGAACTGGTTTCATGACTCGGTGAGTTGAATCGAATCGGACGAGATGGGGAATTTTGATAGAGAGAAGAGAAACGGGAAGGAAGAGGGGAATCCTTTGGTCTGCGAGAGTGAGAGAGGGGGAGGGATTTGTAAAGGAGGGAAGGAATCGGGATTTTAAAGGGAGGGTCGTGTCACGCGCTTTTAAGGAGAGTGGGAGGCAAGAGCCAATGAGAGTTAAGAGGGGTCCAGCGAGGAAGGATCGATGTAAGGGCGTAAGTACCGTAAATGTGGGTGAGGGACAGGGTTTTTTATATACCGTTTGTACTTTGTAGCGCTTATTTTTTTAAATGGTTTTTATTTAAAAAATAAAATTAATAAATTTATTTTTAAAAATGATATGAAAAAAAAATATATATATATATAATAAAAAAATTAAGATAATGATATGAAAAAAAATATATATATATATAATAAAAAAATTAAGATTTTTAAAATATAAAAGCAAATGAGCTCTTAATTAATTATTAATGAAGACATAAGGTATCTCGTGAAAATTTAACTTTTTCGAGAAGTTTGAATCCTAATTTAAAAGATTTATTGTTTAAAAATATTAATATTATTTACCATCATAATTATTGAACTTAATATATTAAATTGAGTTTTAATTTAATTAAATTTAAAGAATTTTATAAATTAATATTGTCTAAACGAGTCATATCAACACTGAAAAGAATTTAATATATATATATATATATAATAATAATTCTAATATATTGAGGTTGATCTAGAAAGCAGAATTTTAAAACCAGCTAAACTCTACATCAATTAAAAGAATTGTGATCCAGATACCAGAGATTGAATTTTTTTAAAAGCGAGTTAAGACCCGAGCAAATATGAAAGGGAGGTCTTCTTTCAATGAATTTATATCTATTCTAATTTAGAAATTAAATCTCATTATTTTAAAACTCAATCAAAACAACCTTCTTGTGTAAAAATTTTAAAATAATATTTTTTAATAGCAAAAATAAAAAATTACTTAATTGCTAAGCAGGGCTTTAACTGGATCAATTTAATTTTTAATTTCCTTATTTCTTTGAGCGAAACTATCCAAACCTCGAGTAAGCTAGATCCTATACTTAGTAACAAGTTAGACCGGGTTTTAAATAAATATTAAATCCTACATCTCTTGAGAATTCATGTTAACGGTAGTGCTGCTGTCCAGAAGGATACGCAAGACTAGTAGTTCTTTCTTCATACGCATAATTATAATTATAAATAACTTAAGTAAGCGGCAAGGATGAGTAAGGCTGAATTAATCAATCACGTAGCTTAATATTAAATTATGTTGGTAGGTCAATTTTCTTGATACTTGTTCCCGTCAATGAAAAATGGATTAGTTTTATATCACGAAACAATGGATTGGGATTGAGACGATGGTGTGTGAGTTCTCGATTTTTTTTTAAAAAAATGTAAAATAAAAAATAGAGAAATTAATAACTGGTCCTAGCCCTTTATCGTTCTTGATCAGATAAATAAAAAGGTGTCAATTTTTTGGAGTTGAAATTTCATGTCCAAGGCAGAGTACTCCAAGGTACAAGTGTTGAACGAGTAAAACTTCCTTGCAGTCAAAACATGGCACATATAATTTCATTCTGAGGAGATTTCACAGAAATTATCTGTCTATATATATATATATATATATATATATAAAGGGAAGGAATTGAATTGACATCGAAAAATGACTCTCATATTCAAACCTACCAATACCACCAGAAAATTCAACTCTAAAAAATAGGTTGAAAATTGAAATCGGTGTTCTATTTTTTAAAAAAATATATGGCATAATAGTTATAGTTAAGTATTGAAAAAATAATTTGATTTTTTTATAAAAACAATGTTAGTTTAATATCTAAAAAATAGATTAATTCGAGTTAAATTCCCAACATAAAACCCGGGTAACGTTAATAACTATAAAAACAACAGCACGCGGAAAAAATAGAAAGAAGGACCAAACAAGATCGTTGGTGTTTTTTTTTTTTATTTAATCGTGTTTAGGTTACTCAGGGAGGCAAAGATCCATGATTCTGACCATGTCAAGTTAGACAAGCAGGTCAACACAGATGACTACACGTTCTCTAAAATTTGTCAAAATTAATGCATGGTTTCTATTCTCTCTCCTGTTATGTAAAACTCACGTTTATATGACTTCTTGTTAGTGTTACACGTGATGACATTTTTGGGTTCTGCAGGGGATGGTTCCTAAGCACGCAGTACCAAGTCTCTCCTTTTGATTCAGTTAAAATATTAATTAAAAGGTTACTTTCTATAATCCAGTTTAAAATTTGAATCTTGATAGCCATATTATTTCCTTAGCAGCTATACTGATTCAAATATAGTTATTAAATTGGATTTGATTTAATTATTAGATTTGATTTAGTTTAGCATGTTTAATCTAATGATCGGATGATTCAGTGTAGATAAAAATAAATATATAAACTTGAATGCCTTGTAATGTTAATAGACAATATGGCTAACCCGGTCAAATCACTGAGTGATACTCAATAATGTCATCTCTAAAAAATTAAACAAACTAAAATAAAATAAAATGATATTATGCAGAAAGAAATGGTAACTGAAATTTATCCAGGAAGCCAGTCATCGGCATAACAACCCGATAATCCGGACAAAATGGGCCGAACTCTATGTTGGTCTGATCACTATGATAATTGCTGTTTAGTTCTTAATTATCAGCAACATACTTTCAATCAAAGGTTAATTAACACAAACTACCCTTTACACGACACTTCACCTGTATGATCCATGCATTCATCGTCTAGGATTGCTGAAACTGTTGAGAATGACGGTTATCTTTTTGGAGCCATAACTACTATATCCATATCGCCCAACTTTTTTCTTTGAGACATGTTAGCCCCACAAGCCGAAGACACAAACCCTATCAATCACCTTTAAATCCGGGGTCCGTGTAAGAAATGACAGAAGTAACCATGATTACATTGCGACCCTGTAAAAAGGGGAATCCTTCAACAAGTTCCACTGAATCTTGGTCCATCCCATGCCCATGCATGGTTGGCACTGGCAATGGTCGCCAAAAGATATTGATCAGCCAACCAGGAACAGGCTGTGAATAGTTGCAAAAGATCCCAGTTCATAGCTCTTCTGATAGCAGCAGCCTACATATAGCATGTGTATTCATAGCAAAACACTAAAATTGAAAGCCATTTCTGTTGCCCAAAATTGAGCACCAACCAACATGATCCCTTAGAATAAAGAAGTTTTTCTTGCCTTTTAAAAATCTACCCAGGCTGCCTTTGATCATAACCCTTAGACAACGGTCACACAGCCACCTCAACACTAACTATAATGTTGGTTTTGTTAATGCGATGCAAATGTATTTTTGTAAGAATATGTTTTGTATCAATTTGATACTTTTTAATAAACACCGGTGAAATGCATTACTAAACACAAAAAAAGCTCGAGTTAAGATTCCACTTGTTTTAGTGCCTGCTTTTGTGGTGTAACGCGTGTTCCCAAACAAGCCCGGCACCATAACTTAAATAAGAAATAACAAAACCAAACCTTGAACTTGGCAACATCTTTATGTATTTGGGTCCCACAGGCTTCACATATCAGCGCCATTGGCTGCAATAATATCAACTCTTCAGAGTTCAGAACGCAATTCACAGTTTCACACGCACATGCTGTCCACAAACACGCGCGCACACAGAGGTCATCTATTGAAGTTTCAAGTTTCTTAAAACACTGCTTGGCACAATGCAATAGAGATGGTGACAATTAAAGGACAGGTTCATGAAGAAATGCATTGAAAAAATGCATCAGTTCGACCTTCAACTGAAAAGAAAAGTCAATGATTACTTATGAAAAACTTAACCTGATTCAATAGAGTACGGTTATTACACTGCCATGTTAGATGGTCACCTATTGATTCCTGACCACTCATGGATGTCATGGGTGAAGTTTGGGCAGATATGCCTTCGGAACTCACGGAAGTACTTGAGCCTACCGGACGTCCAACATTTCCTTCGATAGAAGTGGCACTATCTGAAGACTTGGAACCACACCACAAGTCATCGTGTAATCTCTTTTCAGCAGTTTCAGCAGCCATGGCAGCAACTTGTATTGGGCTGAGCGCAGCCTTAATATTGTTGTCACCACCTTCACGTTTAGGACCTGATGGCAAGAGAGTATCACGTCGTGCTCTGTTCTCTGCGGCAGCCAGAGCAGATGGGCGTAATGATGACAGACAGTGGGGGTTGACCGGAGACCCAACCGTCTCCCAGGAAGACCAAATCCTTGCCCGGTTCCAGTTATTCCTTTAGCCATCAGTTCCTCACATTCCTACAGAAACACACAGATTGTATCACACCACAACAAAAATGTTTATTCTAATATACATTTAGCAGCAGCAAGGATGAACAAAGCAGCCGGCTGTTTGATTAAGGATTCCACTTTAACAAAATGCAAGAAGAAATGCACGTGCTTGGTGAATCATCATATGGCAGAGACTTGTAATAATTGGTAACATGATTTGGAATGCAAGTAAATGAGCATATGAACAAACTCCATGCGAGGGTAGCAGAAATGGAATCTCTTTAGTCATTCACAAAACTGCAATATGTCATGGCACCAAACTTTAAAAGTGGCTTGATTAAATCAATTGAAATAAAAATAAGTAACAGGAAGAAAAAGGCTAGCAAAAGATCCAAAGCATCCGTAACATCCAGAAAATCCAAAATATAGGAACATCAAAATTTGATTTATCTTTGTTTTTCATCATCATCATGGCACCAAACTTTAAAAGTGGCTTGATTAAATCAATTGAAATAAAAATAAGTAACAGGAAGAAAAAGGCTAGCAAAAGATCCAAAGCATCCGTAACATCCAGAAAATCCAAAATATAGGAACATCAAAATTTGATTTATCTTTGTTTTTCATCATCATCAGAATGGGAGGTTTGACAAGTTTAACCTTCAAAGAACAAGGTGAAATTCCTTTTCACCTTTCTTCTCAAAATCACTTTTCTTATCCCCAAATTGATAATGGATGTGCCTTTACATCTAAGTACGAACTATGCACTCCTTTTTTTTTTTTTCCTACAATGTTATTTCTCGAAGTTCCTTATCCATAAGAGCACCAATATCTTAGATATAGATTCCAGCTATATTGGAGAGAAAAATAAAATAAAATACAAGAACTAAAGATTTTGGTACATTTCAGCTTTCCTTCTTCATAGGAGGCGCAAGTCCAAAGACAGTTACTTTTCAAGGATGCGTTCATTGTTTCCCTTTTCTTTTCTTTTTTCCCTGTTTGAATAACCTTGTCAATGGAATGGACATCAATGATCAGGTAGAAGAGATTTTTCTTTTCCAATAATTTAGATACTTTAACCATTACAAATACGGGGCACTTGTACAAATCCCAATCTAAATTATTGTTCCATACCTATAATTACATTCCACGTGATGAACAACCCTTTATTAGTGACGCATGAGTTTCTTGTCATGATCTAACTCAAGGGGGGGAAAAAAAAAACACTTCACTTGTGCTTTGATATGACCAATTACAGAATCGAAACCGTTGCCAGTATAACAAGTTCCTAAAGTTCTACTGTAATTTATCATTATCAGCGCATATTCATCAGTATGCAATTCTAATTTCTAGCTATAAAATAGAGCACATCAGAAGATCAGAGCAAGGCTGAAGCTTAAATTCGTGATTTCTCAGGCTTTGTGTCACTGTGTTTCTAATTTGGCACATGTGGCGTTAATTCAACCGGTTAGTTGTTATTTAAGTATATGATCACACAACAATAACATAATACCTGCCATTTATGATACCATGCTTGACCATCCAATCCAAAAACTTAAGCTAATGGATTGGGAGGTCACACACAATGTAAAGCCATATCAAGATTCACACGACAATCATGAGATCCTTAATGAACTTTGCATCGTTGCAATGCTCAAGTAATAATCAAGAAAACAATTAGAATCGGCACATGCACCCGAGCTTGATACACAACAACAGTTGGAATTGCCAAGTACCGTGTAATCATCACACTAATAAGGAAGAATAATCAACAATTAGGAAAACAAATCAATTCTACAGTTCACGGTGCAAAAAGCCAGACCTTTGTTTTGGTTTCTCAAATCACCATTTCTTTCCCTCGTGTTAGTAATGGGTGTTTCTAAGATAACAGGCCAGTGTTTATAACAAACTCACTCCCCTTTTTGCAACTTCAGTCCTAGAAGTTCTTTATACATGAGGAAATCATTGTCTTGCATATGGATTACAACCACGTTTAAAAAGGCAAGTTTTTAGATATTTTGCACATTTCAACTTTCTTCTTGGACAGGAGATACGAGTTAAACATCTTGGAAGGCTGATTACTAACACAGATATGTTCATTGTTCTATTTTCAAAGCACTATCAACAGATTGGATATCCAACTACAGCTGAGTGTTTTTCTTCATGTTTTAGATACTGTCACGAATATTTTGCACAAGGGCACCCCAAAAATGATTCAATCTAGATAACCATCTCATTACCAACAAGTAGAATTACTCGGGATGGACTGCTGTCAGTCGGTAATGCGTAAGTTTATAGTAGTAGCACACTCGAAGCCTCTAACTCAAAATTGAAAAACTTCAATAGCATTTTAACCAGACCAATTATTCAATTGAAACTACAATTTGACGTGGAACAAAAATATGGAATTACTAAGGACTTTGCAATCATTGAACTACTAAACAACAATCAGCAATTAGCGAAACATGTCAACATAATGTTGAGTGAGAATTCAATACCAAGACAAGAAAATTAATTTCCTTTCTAATTTCATCAAGAAGGTTGTAAAAATCAGAATCATGAGGGCCACTCGTTATTTCTCCTCCTCAATCTCAAATTGACCTCTGCACCTCCTCCTATATTCAACCCCATAAGAGCTGGGTTTAGAGGACTGCATTTTAAACACCAAAAAAAAACAAAAACCCAGATAATTGAGACCAGAAGACAAAAAGGATTGAGTTTTCACTAACTGACCAGAATTCAGACAGGACTTTGTCTTTCCATTGGCGTTTTGTCATGATGGGTTGTACTTGTTTTGCTACCTTTTCGAGAACTTTATTTGCATTTTCTTCTCCAACCTTTTTCAGGGGTTTGATTTCCCATACTTTGTTGCGGTCATTAAGATCCATGTCTCTGTGTGTGATTGAGCTTTGAAGTCTGGTTCAATAGAAAGGTAAGTGTTTTTGGTGCTAGTAGTGACGAGGGAGAGCCAATGAGAGCAAGGCTCTTGTAATGGTTATATTGATTTATTTTAAAATGTATTAAAATAATATTTTTTATATTTAAAAAATTATTTTATCAACAGTATTCCAAATCAAATAATCTTTAATATTAAAAAAATATTAATTTAAAATTAAAAATAAAATAAAATAAAATAAAACACCAATTATCAGTCCTGGGCTGCAAGTTAGCAACTTTTTGTCAATTATCAGCCAGTCATTGGAGAGGGAAAGCTGTGAAACTGAGGAGGAGACATCTTGATTATGTGTGAAATACCTAAAACAGTCCTGGTCTTAGCCTGGTTAAAAAGCTCTACTTGGAGGGATAAGTTAGTAAAGCAATAAAATGGAAAATTTTGATATGAGTGGAGAGGACATTAGCAATTTAAATACCCAGTATTAAGCATTTTGAAGTTTTAATTATTATTAGTTTTGGAGAAATACACCCACGCTTCACTTTTATAATCTTGAGAAAATAAAAGAAAAACATTGATTTTGGTCTATGTATTTTTTAAAGTTTTTTTTATTGTTTTTAATTTCTAGCATTGTTCTTGATCAATTGATTTGATAATAGTTAAATAAAACTTGGTGGTATGAATGGCAATCAACTGAAATGATGCTAATCTCACATTTAATTCATTCTGTGCAAAACTAGAAAAACTAATTCATAACTTGCTCTCTCTTATGTTATCATTATTGAAACTCCAACATTAAAAATATATTGTAAGGAAATTATTAGTGTTTTGTTACTATATCAATTTTGAATGAATATTTTAGACAAAGTGTATGAGATGATTAAAATACATTTTTTTATTGTTACAATAAAAAAATATTCATATTAGTGAATTTGAAGTCATATTCCTATCTAATTTCTTGAAAAAAAATTAATATTATTAATTAATTAACTTACTCGACGGGTTAGTTTAAACTTGACCAATCTATTAAAACTATTAAATTTAACTTAAAAAATATCTAAAGATCATTATTTTAATTTATTTATTTAATTTAAAATATTAAAATAATAATATTTTAAATTGATTTATATCAATTCAAATTAAATCGTTTAACTTACGGTGCCTTGAACTATTCTAAATTTTATAATTATACTTGTGATTAAGCGTAAGGAGTAAATAGTTCCTGAAAGAAGCCCAAGCTAAAATTAACTTACCAAAAATTCCAATCACTAATGATAGTTATATCCAGTCATTTTTCTTAATCAAATTGAAACATACATGATCAACATCATACAAGATTGTTTAAAATACACCTCATCGTACACAATCATAACACAGAACCTTCTCCTCTTAACTGAATCACCCTGCCTTTCTCCCTTGTTCTCTCACTTTCCCTCTCTTTCTCTCTCGTTCAAGAAAGGGCAAAAAAACCCTTTATAATCCAAGAAACACCACGAAAACACAAAAATAGAGAAACCCTTTTGCTTTTTCTTGGTAGACATTGTGTTCTTGGTGCCTTTTTTGTTCACCCGTATCACATGCAAGACCAATCCCTCAAACAGGTCAGTTCCTACGTTGCTTGCTATAAATGTCCTTTGTTTCTTTATCAATGGCTGAAACTAATAGAAATCTTGATTATTTTCTTGTTTGGTTTCTGATAAAATGCAAGAAAACAAGATAACAAATGGTTGGAATTTTAGAAAGTTTGATTCCTTTCGCTTATTTATCTCGGAAACCGAACAGAGGCCTTGCTTTCTTTGTTAAGCTGTAATGTAAGCAGTGAATCTTTTTTAGTATAAAGCTTCTCTTCTGCTATGTTTCTTGGAAAAGAAATTGTGGATTTTGTTGTGTTCATGGTTTGTTTCAATGTTTCTGTATTTCAATCCTCAATTCAAGGACAAATGGTTGGCTGCTGATACGATGCTAGAAAATTGCTTGAAATTTTTAGCATTAATTGCAATGATACATTGATTGCATGTGTTTAATCTACCACATTATGCATAATTAATGATCAGAATTTTCTATTTCTGTCATTGACTTGATTTATCTCGGTAAAACCTTGAAATGGAGGTCTAATACTGCCTTTTGGTGCTTGTTGAATGTCTTCACAGACCCAAATTATTTCAAGTTCGTGTTAAATGCCACTGAATCTCCATCAGAGGACCACTATGATTAAATTGTTGTTGGAGAAGGCACCACTGGTTGCCCATTGGCAGCAACAGTGTCACAGTTGTGTAGAGTTCTTTTAATTGAACGTGGTGGCGTTCCTTTAGGAAAATCCAATTTGATGAGACAAGATGGCTTCTTGTCAACACTAAATGATGTGGATACCTTCGATTCACATGCCCAAGCCTTCACATAAGCGGATGGTGTCCCTAATACAAGATTCTTCGTGGCAGCAGTGCCATAAATGCTGGATTTTGTAGCCGAGCTGGCCAAGCTTTCTTTCGGGAATCAGGTGTGGATTGGGACCTCAATGCTGTGAATCAGTCCTATGAATGGGTTGAGAAGGCAATTGTGTTTAGGCCAGACCTTAGGAACTGGCAATCCGCCGTTATAGATGGACTTTTGGAGACTGGGATTGAACCATAAACCGGTTCCAATCTAGAGCACCTGGTTGGCACAAATACTGGCGGCTCAACCTTTGATAGTTCAGGGAGGAGACACAGCGCTGCTGATCTTTTTAACTATGCAAATGCAGCCAATATTCAAGTTGCTGTTTATGCAAGTGTGGGAAGAATCATGCTGGCATCCACTTCTCAATATCCAAGGTCTCGGGTGTCAGCTATTGGAGTGGTTTGTCGTGATAAAGAGGATGATATCACGATGCGATGGTGCGTGAAAAAGGTGGAGTGATGCTATCTGCTGGTGCCATTGGGAGTCCACAGTTACTTCTTTTAAGTGGCAGTGGCCCAAGGTCTTACCTTTCATCTATGGGGATTCTATTGGCTTACCATCTTCCATATGTGGGCCAATACCTCTATGATAATCCTCGCAATGGGATCTCAATTGTGACTCCAACGCCACTGGAGCATTCACTGATTCAGGTGGTTGGTATTTCTGAGGTGGGAGCTTATCTTGAAGCAGCTTCAACAGTTATCCCCTTTGCATCCCCTGCCCGAGGTGTTTTTATAAGGACACCTTCATCACCTTTATATCTCACAGTGGCCACCCTTATGGAAGAAATTGTTGGGCTGTTTGAATGGCACACGCAAGATTTGGGATGTGTTGAGGAGTAGATCTGTGTAAGACTTCATGTTCTGGGAATATGGAGCTCGAAATTTCCAGTTTGTGGAGCCTGCATTGCCTGGAGACCATTCTCATTTTATTCAGATGGCTGACTTTTGTCACCAGACTGTTAGCACCATATGGCATTACCATGGGGGATGTGTTGTGGCAAAGGTGTTTGATCGTGATTACCATCTATTATGAAATACTAAATAAAAAACATGTTTTTAAGCTCAAATTGAAAATCGAATGGAGTCCAAGAAACCTTTTTTTGAGTTTCCAACATTGATTTAATAAGAGTTAATCTTTTTCAATAGGAGCTTAGGCAAGTCATGATGTATTTCACGAAAGAAATTCACCTACTTCATAAAAAAACCTCAAACCCAAAATAAAGTAGAATGTAACTAGTTTACGAACAAGGTTAATAGAAAAGAATTAGGTCAATGCCTCTATGATTTAAAGCTAGGGTTTAATATCCTTGTCATGAAGAATTTTGGTTCAGGACATCAAACTATAAGCAAAGGCACAGCCACCTTCATAATTATCACTTCAAATTCTAGAGTAACATTTTCTCTTTTTCATTATTAAAATAGGTTCAAGACTTTGAAGTTATAAAATAATCGAGACTAATTCCGATGCTTTTTTTTTTCTTCTCCTGAAAAGAAGAAGCCATGGATGAAATCATGAGGGAGGACCCCATGAGAGGTACAAAGGACAAGTGGTGGAACAGGAGTAGGTGAGGAGGAGCATCTAGACCACATGCCTAAAGCTATGGCTTGAGTGATTATGAATTAAGATGACCCGGGATCTAACAAGCCGCGACTTGCTGACCCGAACTTATAATTTAAGATAGCGATATGGTATATATCAATTAATGATATTTTTAATAACATGAGAAATCAAATAAAATTATTTGTTTGGGATAGAGGGAATATATATATATATATAATTAAATCCCTCATGTAGGTGGGACCGCAATGAATATCACTCGCTGGACCAATCATTTTCTTATGCCTCGAAATTAAATCCCTTCACTTGTCATTATCTTGGAATGGAAATCGAATACGTTTCACTTGGTGAAGCAATTAATTATTGTGATAAATTAATAAATAGGGGATGGATGGATGGATCTACCTCGAAGGTGGATGGATAATGGTGTGATTCTCTGTTTCAATATCATTCATTCATTCATTCATAACAAGGTTAAAATCAGGGCACACTTTGAGGTTCATACAGGTGTTTTATGTCCATTTATTTATAGAAAAGTTGTTTTTTTTTACCAAATTTGATAGATAAAAAATTTCTATAAAAAAATAATAGAAGAAAAGCAAATAATAATTATAAAAATGAGAACCAAAGTTAATATAAAAATTAAATTTTAAAAAATAAAATTAAAAAAAATAAATATTTAAAATAAAATATATATAACAATCAAAAGTTTGAGAATCAAATTTGATATAATCAGCAAATAATGACATTTTTAAATTTTTCACAACTTCAGAAAAATATTTTCCGCCTAAATTTTTCAGGAATATACTTTCCTAAAAATCAAGCTAAATTTTCCTTTAACTGAAAAATATTTTTTGTTGATCAACTTTCCTAACAACAAACAAATACAAGAAAGTTTGAAAAATGATTTCTTGCAAATCACTTTTTGGAAAACAAACACAGCAAAAAAAAAAAAAATTCCTGAAAACCAAACCAACCTTTTCTTTTACTGAAAAGTATTTTCTGTTGACTAGAAAATATTTTTTGTTGATTGAAAAATATTTTTTGTTAATCAATTTTTTTAATAACAAATAAACACGAAAAAATTTAAAAAATTATTTTACAAAAATTATTTTTCAGAAAACAAACATAATCTTAATTAATTTTATTCCCTTATTTGCTATCTTGGGAGAAATTCTCTATTTCTCTTCTTGACTCTGCTATGTGTGACTTTCTTTCAAAGTTTATTAAGGAAACATTGCAGTTGTGATGAACTCTTTAGAAAACTATTTTTTTAAGGATATATTAATGAGAAATTAAGTCGATGCTTATCTTATTACTGGTTCATATCTACTTTTTTCATCGTCGAGGATTAATAGTATATTTGTTTTTGTGGTTTAATTTGATTTTTAAATTTTTTTATTTTAAAAAATATCATATTAAAATAAAAAATATATTTTAATATATTTTTTAATTAAAAATACTCTTACAAAATCAATTTATCCCGGGAAGTTTATTTAGGTGTTAAGATAGATTTTGTCCCATAACTTTGGGAGAAAAGATTTTAAGGAAAAGAAAATCATAATCATCTATTTACCTTACTTAATTAAGTTGAGAATTTAAGAGTTAATGTCGGCTTCCTATATCTTATTAATGATATATTCATACCTCCTCCTCTCCTCAACATCAAGGGCACAATGACACTTGAAATCAATCCATTTTGAACCTTTTTCCCTTTAAATAAATTAAAATGTAATATTAATGGAAGAGGTGAATGGATTTTCACAGAGAAACAAAAGGGTCCCATGAACAAGCAGCTAGACCTTCCAATTTAAGCCATCTAACTCAATAAAAAAAATTAAATCGTGTCCAAGAAATTAGATTACTTACTACTGTTCAAGAATTGTTTAATTCTTTGTTGTAGCTTTTTTTTGGTTATTTACACTGATTACAACAAAACTAACCACTAACTGGGATTCAAAATCTCTATTAAAAGAAGTGAAAAACTTCTCAGCAAGAGCGCACAACCCCTCTCAAACACAAAAATCCCAACCACCATTATGGCTTCTTCCACCACCAAACCAATTTTCACTCCTCCATCCACCACAACCTCCTCCTCCTCCTCTTCACAACCACCAACAAGATCTTCTCTTCTTTCCTTCTTCCGCAACACCGCCTCCACACCAATCTCCCTAAAGCTCGCTCATTCCCATTCCTCCTCTCATTCCCATCCTTCTTTTCGTTCTTTGTCCATCAAGAATGCAACAAAAACAGTAGAATCAGCCGAAACATCACCAGTTTCCAGGGTTGGAGGGAAAGACACGATCAACTCTCAAGAAACAAAACCAACAATCCTGGTCTCCGAGAAACTTGGAGAAGCTGGTCTTGAACTCTTACGTGACTTTGGTGATGTAGACTGTTCTTATGATCTTTCACAAGAAGATCTGTGCAAGAAAATCGCATCATGTGATGCACTGATTGTTAGAAGTGGTACTAAGGTCACTCGACAGGTTTTTGAGGCTGCAAAAGGGAAGTTGAAGGTTGTAGGGAGGGCTGGTGTTGGCATTGACAACGTAGATCTACAAGCTGCCACGGAATTTGGTTGCTTGGTGGTCAATGCACCAACTGCTAACACTGTTGCCGCTGCTGAACATGGGATCGCCTTGCTTGCTTCCATGGCTAGAAATGTTGCGCAGGCTGACGCCTCCATGAAAGCTGGTACGGTGCATATCATTCCTTTTCCCAATTTTTGTTGCGGAAAATTAATTATATCCACTATATTATTTTAGAATTATAGCCTTAAATATCATAGAACAGTAATTAATTTGTTTTTAGAGAATTAAACCTTTTTTATTCTGGCATATTAATTTCATTATTTCAAAAAGGTGATGATCAGTGAGATTAATGCTGCTGCCAAGCAATTTTACTAGTCAAGTAAAAAAAAATACTAGCTAAGCGAGTGTTGCTTAGTAAATATTTACAGTTCCTTACATAAATCTAAACAAACTATATATATATATATATATTCTAAATAAACTAGAAAATTCCAAAGTGAAAAGGAGAAATAACAAAATTAGCCCGATTAACATTTTTCAAATTTAGTTTGTAGATCTTTTTAATTTAATGATTGTGATTATTTTTTAAAGTATTTTTTATATTAAAATAATATTTTTTATATTTTTTAAAAATTATTTTTAAAATTAACATATTATAACAATGCAAAATATACTTAAAAAATTAATTTTTAATTAAAAAATTAAATTTTTTACCACTTTCAAATACTTCCTAACTCTCTTAAAGAACCAAAACAATAAAATCTTTAGAAAAGATAATCTCATCACCTTGTATAATGCATTTCTATATATTCTTTAACGTAGCTATACCTCATAGTTCATAAGAAATAAGAATTAGTTATGACAGATATACAAATAACTGATCAAATCAGTTACATCATCTAATCATTTTATTTCAGATCTAGAGTTGAAAAAATTAATGAGCACGCTTAAATTTAAAATCTTCGAACAGTATTTTGTCATATAAAGAAATGTGATTTTAATTTTGTGAATGATAAATGTTTTGTCAATATTTACTCCAAGGATTTTGTATAACATAGTGGGGCAGATTTTCATCTTTCTTTTCTACATCATCGTCGTTGTTGTTGTTATTATTATTATTATTATCATTATTATTATTATTATTTCAATAATTTAATGATTAAGGTAAATTGAAGATTTAAGTTAGGTTTTTCATATAAAATTATAATGAATTATTAATCTTGTGGTTCATGAATGGAGTTTCAAAATTAATAAAATATGAGTTAATTTAATAACATGATCAAAACATAATATATTTTAAAAAAATCAAAATTACATTATTTTAAAGACATAATGGCAAAGACAATGGAAATATACCATGTTGGGATATTGGGATAGGTGGTATATAGTTGATAACTTGATATTGTCCAAATAGAAGAGAAGAGAAATTATGTAGAAATTTTGGTAGGATAAAAAAAAATATAAGAATTTAGACATATAAGTTAAATATTATTATTATTATTAATATAAATATTATGTTTAGATCCGATGTTGCAGTCAAACCCAACATTCTTTAATTTATTTTATATTTTGTATAAAAATAAAAAGTTAGTTTACGGTATAACACATGTTATCTAAGTAGTATTTACAATAAAAATCTAGGATATCACTAATTTATAATTTCCTTTTCAATAAAAACCTTTTCTTTTAGCAGCTTTTTAACAATAGAAAGCATGTGGATACATGAGTTATAGCCTAAGATTCAATTAAAAAAATTAATTTTAATTAGACAACTAAAATGAGATAAATTATAATAGAAATTATACGTTAAAAGCTCATCTAACAACTTTTATACATATAATTATATATATATATAGTAGGGTATAAAAAAACAAAAATTAACCAAGGAATTCATCTAGTGGTTACTGGTTACGACTATGTTAAATGAAAATACTTATTATGGAAATTAAAGATGCTACAAGAAAATCTTAAAATGATAATGTTTTGGCGTTAACATATGATGACAATTAGGATGAGAATTATGATTAACATAAGAAGGTTGGCTAAAGAAATTTATGCAATTGTACAGGGCAATGGCAGAGAAATAAGTTTGTTGGTGTTTCTCTGGTTGGGAAGACATTGGCGGTGATGGGGTTTGGAAAAGTTGGGTCTGAAGTGGCAAGACGTGCAAAAGGTTTGGGAATGGAAGTTATTACCCATGACCCATATGCCCCAGCTGACAGGGCCCGTGCCATTGGGGTAGAGGTTGTGTCCTTTGATCAGGCCATCTCCACTGCTGATTTCATCTCTCTTCATATGCCACTCACTCCTGCAACCAAAAAGGTATTCAATGATGACTCTTTTGCGAAGGTGAAGAAGGGGGTCCGGATCATTAATGTTGCAAGAGGTGGGGTTATTGATGAAGATGCTTTAGTCAGGGCTCTTGATAGTGGAAAAGTTGCTCAGGTATGTCCAATGGTGGCCAATGATCCTTCCTTGTAAATTTGTCAATTTGCTTTAAATTCTGGACATTGTTTGATGTGCTTATGCACATCATGAACTCCAACAGGCAGCACTGGATGTTTTCACCGAGGAACCTTCACCAGAAGATACCAAATTAGTGCAACATGAGAGAGTCACTGTCACACCTCACCTCGGAGCCAGCACGAAGGAAGCACAGGTATGATAGTGTACTAGCAATATAGCAGTACCCACTGATGATTCTTATATATCTTGCAGTCTGTAGCAGACATTGAATCTTATGATCGAATGTCATATTTATCAGGAAGGTGTAGCTATCGAAATAGCAGAAGCTGTCGTCGGAGCCTTGAAAGGGGAACTTGCTGCGACTGCTGTGAATGCTCCTATGGTTCCTGCCGAGGTTTTGTCAGAGTTAGCTCCTTATGTTGTGCTAGCTGAGAGGCTCGGTAGGCTAGCGGTGCAACTAGTGGCTGGAGGTAGTGGAATCAAGTCAGCGAAGGTGGTTTATAAATCAGCTCGAGACCCAGATGACTTGGACACGAGACTTCTCCGAGCCATGATAACGAAAGGCATCATTGAACCAATATCAGACTCATTTATCAACCTTGTCAATGCAGACTTCACAGCCAAGAAAAAAGGCCTCCGCATTAGCGAGGAACGTGTGGTTGTTGACGCATCCCCTGAGCTCCCAATTTTCTCAATCCAGGTACAACTATCCAATGTGGATTCTAAATTTGGAAGTGCTGTTTCAGGAGGAGGAGACATAAGCATTGAGGGTAAAGTGAAAAACGGTATACCTCATTTGACACAGGTAGGATCATTCAGCGTTGATGTGAGCCTGGAAGGAAATATCATCCTGTGTAGGCAGGTTGATCAGCCTGGCATGATTGGCCAGGTTGGAAACATACTTGGTGAGCAAAATGTAAACGTGAGCTTCATGAGCGTGGGGAGAACAGTTAGGAGGAGAAATGCCATTATGGCAATTGGTGTGGATGAAGAACCCAGCCTGGAATCTCTGAAAGAAATAGGTGAAGTACCCGCCATCGAAGAGTTTGTTTTCCTCAAGCTATAGAGAAATCTAATAAAAGGGCAATGTCAGTAATCCAAAGTGGTATTGGTTTCCTAAAGCAGTCGTGAATTCAGAACAAAATAAAAACTGGTTGCCATAAAAGGGCAATCACCGTGCCTCTCCATGTTCGACCATCTATAGCGGCATGCAAGCATCTTAGCAGTGTTGTTATTTTTTCCCCTCAAGGGGAGAAGTATTTTTGCACTTGTTTTGACTTTTTGTGTTGATGGTACTAGGAATTGCATATTTATTTTGTTTGTATTATACAAACCGTGCTAATTCTAGTAAATTCTGCTTGGTGAACTGCTTCTTTCCTTTCCTTTTCCCGTAGTTTTCAGCGCAGGAAAACTAGGTTAATATTTCCTCTGTTTGCCCCTCATGCAGCAGTAAAGATGAAAATCAAGCCTCACCAACAAGCTAGGAAATAAAAGTTCTTATAATTCTCTTAGCAATGCATTGCCTGATGCCTAGTTGTTGCGGTGACTACGAGCTACTAAATTACTAATCTTGATCCCGTAATAAATGCCTGTAACCGACCGGAAAACAATCATCTACGCATCCAACCACAGGTTGCGTGGATGATAAAGCAACGTCAATAAACAAACTTAATAGGATATGTGAGTCTTTAATCATGAATGAAACAGCTATACATCCAATGTGCTTTAGTCACAATAGAAGCATACACTGTCACAACTCACAAGGGATGTTGATGTTGATGTTGAAGATTCAAGACACAACTCCCAACAGGCTGCATAAGCATAATCAAGCACCACTCTGTATATAGATAAGATACATTTTAGGAGGAGGAAAAAACTGTAGTGTGCTCTTTTTGCGTGTATACCCGTCTGCGTCTGCGTCTGCGTCTGAGAGAGCTGACATGCGAATTCATCATCAGGGTTATGTTGTCCCCTTCAAGGGTATCCTCCCTGAAGAATCAAGATACAATTTGATTCATATCATGGCATTATTTATGAAGAGTGATGAAGTTAATGGAGTGCGCATACACATTAAGGTGGTGAGAATGATTTTTTTGAATTAATTTTTAGCAATGTTTTTGTTTAATATTAAATTATTACTAAAAAATTAATTTCAAATAAAATAAAATAATTTCTTAAAAAAATATTTCTAAAATACAAAAACAACCAATTTTTTATTCACTAAACCAAACTAACTCGCTAGGTTTATTTTTATAAAATTTCAATACCAATATTTCTACAATTGACACTCAGTGGCCAAATTTGGTCTATGAGCGTGGCAAAAACGTGGCGGGGGGTTTTAACTTCTTAAGAAAAAAAAAAAAATGCTAAAAGAAAGCTGTCATAAAAGGAAATTTTAAAAAGGGCCTAAATAGGAAGGGCACAATCTACAAATAAATAAACATCCAGGGCATTTAACGAAATATAACTTTACATATAGACGCGCTTTACTGACAGAGCCCGCACCTTCATTTACCTCCCCCCCCCCCCCCCCCAACCCCCGGCTCTCCGTCACTGGTGGCTCTAGGGCTTTTATCGAGCAACCCCACTACCAACTAACATGGCGGGAACAGGAATCCACCCCTACCACCAGCAATGGCCGCCAGCACAAGCTCCTCCACCACCACCACCCTCCGCCCCAGGCGCTCCTCCTCCTCCCGTCCATCACGCTCCACCTCCCGTCCTCGTCGATAACTCCAATCGCGGCCCTCCCACTCACGATGAGGTAATACAGACCAAACTACCAATCAATTGATTTTAATCCTGGTCTTTCTTTTTCCGAGTCTCAATTGGTAAATTTTTGTGCCCTAACAAATAAAATTGGGGAAAACAAAACTGACCAGAGCTTACGATGTCGTTTTGTTAGGTTCGAACAATATTCATAACGGGATTCCCTGACGATGTGAAGGAGAGAGAATTGCAGAATTTGCTGAGATGGTTGCCTGGTTATGAGGCTTCACAAGTTAATTATAAAGGAGAGAAAGCTATGGGTTTTGCTCTGTTTTCGTGTGCCCAGCATGCTATTGCTGCAAAAGATGCACTCCAGGTCAATAGTCTCAAAATATTATTTAATTTCTTGATTTTTTCTTGTTTCTGCTATTTAAGTTTTTTTTTTCCTTTTGGATTTTTAGGACATGGTTTTTGATGCGGATACTAAGTCTGTGTTGCATACAGAGATGGCTAAGAAGAATCTCTTTGTTAAAAGAGGTGAGGTTCTGATACAGCTTGAGTTGATATTTTTTGTTCAGTTTGTTTCGTGGTCACAGAATTTGAAACTTAAAAAGTTTTAAAAAAGTCTTCAATTCATGAAAAGCTTTAGTATCGTGATACTTCTGGGTCTTAGATTGGACTTAGAAAGGTATCTGTGATTTGCTACTGTAGTTTGTTTTCATAAAGTCTGAACTAAGATTAGAACAGTGATGTGTGCTTGGTTTGCTTTATCAAAAAGAGTGGGCTTGTAGCACATTGATACACTTGCAATGCAATGGGGAGCTGGGATTTGGATGAGTCCTATCTGGAACCTCTTAAATGTCCTTGGGGAATGGAATTGTGGAACTAACTTAGTGAAATTTTCTTTTAACTGCTTAAAACTGTCATTTCCAGTAGGATGCTTGATTGGTGGATTTGAAACCCTGGGCTTGGACTTCCATATGGATGGATCATGGATAACTTCCTTGATCTGCAATGTCTTCAATAGTAATGTCATGACAGTACATGCACATATCAAAACATGCATACAGTGATGAAACCTGGGAAAAGCTTTAATTGGAGGTTTTAGTTATGCCTGTAATCAGCATCACTGTGTCCTATTTTTTTGTATCCAAATTTTTTGATTGCTGGTTGTTGGTTTGCAATCATGTTGATGAGTTGAATTTGAAAATGTCTCAACATTTCTGTAGGATTGTTATGTATTGCTGATATTTTGTTAATCTCCAGGAATAGTTGCTGATTCTAATGCTTATGATCAAAGCAAACGTTTGCGAACTGGTGGTGATTATTCCCACACTACTTATACTAGTCCATCTCCATTTCACCCTCCTCCTCCTGTTTGGGGGCCACATGGGTAAGAATTTCTCTTTCTAGTGAATGTTGAGTTTGTAAATTGTGTTAGAGTGAACAAACTTTATATGGAAGCTAGTGTTGTTGTGTTTCATAAATCATGTAGGTTCAGTTAGCATTATGGTGTTTCTTTTTAAAGGATATGTTCTATTGTTAACATTGCATGCTCGCTTTAGGTACATGACTCCAGCTCCGCCCCCATATGATCCATATGGAGGTTATCCTGTTCCTCAAGTACCAATGCCTCCGCCTGCTCCTATCCCAGCTCCTAGCAGCTATGTGCCAGTTCAGGTGATGCCCACGTGTGGTATTTCTCATCTTGTGTGCTTATTTACACACAATGGTTGATCACATTTCATTCATAATACTATCATTCTTAATTTCCAAATGAACACTATTCCTTAAAATACTTTACTCCATCTGATCAAACAAATTTTTCACAGCAATCCCTTTTGTTACTAAAGGTGTGATGCATATACCTGTTTCAATTCTAATTCACCAGAAACTCATGGATTTAGGGTATTCCACATTAAAAATCTCAAGTTTCCATGGTAGAATGAATAAGAAAATTGTAGTCAAATTCCTTGATTAATGATTGCATGTTTACTAAGTTGTTTGTTTTTGTTTTTTCCCTTGATAATTAATGTAGAATACAAAAGATAACCCTCCTTGCAATACTCTATTTATTGGCAATCTTGGAGAGAATATCAATGAGGATGAATTGAGGGGTCTATTCAGCGTGTAAGAGTGTCCTCTCTTGGCCAGTTTTTTGAGTTACATTTATTTTGTAAAGAATCATTTTGTTCGTTTTATACCTTTGTGCATGCAGGCAAAGTGGTTTTAAGCAAATGAAGGTTCTGAGACAAGAAAGGCATACTGTTTGCTTTATTGAGTTTGAAGTAAGTCACCTGCTATTCATCAATGCAGATGTTCTCTGACCTTGAATTATTATTATTATTTATATTTTATGATGGGAATGCTTCAGTTATTTCTATAAATGCTTAAAGTTTGTTGTGAATCTTTGCAGGATGTGAACAGTGCAACAAATGTTCACCATACATTGCAGGGTGCTGTTATTCCGAGTTCTGGATCAGTTGGAATGCGGATACAATATCCTTTTAGATTTGTTGGCTTTTATATTTTATCCACTCTGCCTTTTTCTTATATTCTATCTATATATTCTCAAATTAAAACATGTATTTATGTCTCAAACATTACATTTCAAGTGATCTAAACATTTGGTTCAGCATGTCATGGATTTGGTGGCCCAAAAAGTTCTCTTGATACTCTCACATGCATTAACTTCGTGTTATATGCTAAGCCATACATAATTGTTCTGTAAAATGAAACAACTGAAGTCATTATGATATTGTTGTGGATTCTATCAAGGGAAGTTGTTAATGATGAGTAATGGGGCTACATCTGATTATGTATTTTGCTTGTTAGTTTTCTTTGCTACTTTCATAATTCGGTAATGTACCTGTTTTTCTTGACTTCAACCTATGTATTCAAAGAACCCATTTGGGAAAAGGAAGGATGGGATCCACCATGTTGCTTCTCCTAGTGCCAATGGAGCTCCACCACCAATTACCTATCAGTAGCTTGAAGGGGATGTACTCTGATCTTTTGCTCCGAGAAATTCATGATAGGATGCATCTTGCAGCTGTTGCATGCATCCATTTCATCATCAATATCGGCATTAGCATCCCTTCTCATCGCGAATGAATGCACGTACTGCTATCATGAACACACCATTTGCTCATGTTATACTATTTTTGTCCAGGACATGCATTTGTCAGCAGCATGTGTTGTTGCGTGGATAACTTAATAGTTCTGATATGTTTACCGTTTGTAGCAAGTGTTGCATGACAGCTGTTTTTTGGATTTGTGTGCTTTTCATATTCTGTTCATATCTGCATCTATATTAGGTACGCCTATCTCTGTAGACATCTTGTGTACAAAGTTCCCCACACTAGGTTCAGTTATATCACATTATTTGACATGACATCCAGAGGAAATTCAGTGTACATTTCATGGCACCAGTTTAACAAGACCATTCACACTATATGAATCATGTATTATTTCACATAGCATATAAAGGAAATTAAGAGATACATTTTATTACACGAGCTCAACAAGGCAAGATCATGTATTCTTAAACATTTTCATTACACGAGTTTAACCAGGAAAATGCACACCATCAATCATGTATTCTTAACCATTACCACTAACATTTTGACTACTACCTCTGACGGTGTTTGTAAGTGAATATTCCACCCATCAGCTTGAGCAAGACATATTCAGTGATTTAGCATTTAGGTTATTCAAAGCATAATAATGTGAAGAGTGTAGGGAAATACATGCCCTTGTGATTTATATGCAGGATTGTACAAACTACAAAATGACAAGCTTCCAGTCATCTGAGGATGTCAAATGCCTGCAGCTGTTTTTAATATGAGGTAATTTTACTTGTTTCGGGAAGAGTTGTGGGTAAATATCGTCAGGATGTGAAATTGACAGCTTTTGAAGAGATTGTCTTTTGGATTATTTCAACTGAAGGGGACTTGAGAGATGTAAGGGTGGAGCTTGAGAATGCAATGACAAGGAAACTCTTTCAGCTCACTTCAGACTGCGTGCATTCCATAATTATGCCAGTGCTTGTGTTGAGTTTTTTGAGTCATCCGTGATGGATTTTTTTGGGCGATTAAATAGATTGGTATAGGGAAAATGTTGGTCTGAGAAGAGAAGAGATATATACCGAAGTACACAAGTTATTTTTTATTGGTGTTCTACTGCTTAGAGTTTTAATGGCTGCCTTGATTTCTCAACCTTCGTTCACATTGTCCTTCACTTGACCTTTTTTTATGGTACTATCACGGTTTTTTGATGTGTTAATGTACTCCTGGTCTTCGTATCTGTATCTGTTTCGACCATGCAGCTTGTGTGATTTGTGCGTTAGCTCAAGCTTATAAAGAAAGGCTCAGCGATGAATAGGGCAGATAATTGGCATATAGATTATGACGAATTGTTGAGATAGTGATCTTTGATTTACCTGTGTGTCCGTTTTAGTTTAGGGAAAACCATTACTCAAAACTTGATCCAATTGCTTCTTGGATCGAATGGGTGAGGATGGTTCATCAAATTACTTCATGTCAGCGTGTAAGACATAGAGTCATTTCTAGGGATTTTCATGACGTGTAAAATCGTTGGAAGGCAGATCAAAATGCCAACCTTTCTGGTTTCAGCTAAAGGAAAAGGGAACATTTTTTTATGAACGCAGAAAGAAATGTTTAGTCTTTGAAGAGCCGATGTGCCAGGCAATAGATTCCTGAAAACGTAAAGACAATTGTTACGCGTCCCCCGGTTGAAGTAACTGGACTGATTCATTGCTTGCTTTTTATAGGCACCAACAGAAGAACATTTTCTAATGTGGATCCAGAAAAATGAGAATTTTATCTTTAAAACACTTTCAATACTGCTTGTGTCAAGGTGATTGTGGCCGTTTGAATTTGTGAATAGTAAACAATCTATTCACCGTGAGGCAAGCACCAAGAGTTGATGGGTCGATGATCTCACAGCAAATCAAGCACGCCTGACGTGTGGGCTCTTACAAGCTTGTTGGTGTTTGATATAAAATAAATGGGATGTTTTGCCTGAGCTGCTGACTAAAAATGAGGCACTGGATCCATTATTTAGGGTGGGTTGGGTCTGTTTAGAGCAGCACTAAAGACGTCAACTGGGTTAAAGCCTTAGATGTGCCTTTGGTGGCTCTGACATGGAACTGAAAAGGGAGGAGCCTTGCAGAAGACCTACAATGAGAGATGTTGTCAAGCAACTAGTAAAAAGAAATGACAGCATCAGTAGCAAACGCGGCTGATGTTTTGTAGGTTCTTAAATAAATTAATATCCTCAATACTGTAAAAATTTATTAATTAATCAAGATGTTATTTAATCAAATATTATTTATGAGTGATATAAAATTTTGAAAAAAACACATTTTATGAAAATATAGTTAAAATGGATTGATTCGATAATTTGTCCATTCGAATCATAGTATAGGTCATGTATTTTTCAAAAAAAAAAATACTGTGTAAATATTTACCCGAGTATTCCAATGAATTAATTTATAATTTAATTGACATGGGTCCTTTTAAAAATATATAGATATTTATCTGATAAAACCCGAGTAATTCAATAAATTATTCTATAATTTAACTGTAGATTGTCTATGGAAGGCTTGAAACCTTGTGTGAGGTCTGCATTCGAATCCGATATATATATGTCAACATTCAAGTCTGATATATGTATATATATATACACAATGACAAATATTCTAAAAGTCATGGAAGATTCATTCTATTCTCCTTCACATTTTCATATTCATCACTGCTGTTTGATGACCATTTTGCCATTCCCATAAAAAAAAAATGCTTTTAATTATTATTGATTTGTTTTGGGTATTTTTGTACATTTAATATTTTTATAAATAACAAAATAACTAAAATATCTCTATGAACAAAAAAAATTAAAAATTAAGTGGTATCAGGTACTTATGTATTCCTTCTGTTTTATACACAATAAAATTAAAAGTATATCTTTGGATGCAAGACTT
Organism: Populus euphratica; assembly: GCF_000495115.2. Classification (NCBI taxonomy): domain Eukaryota; kingdom Viridiplantae; phylum Streptophyta; class Magnoliopsida; order Malpighiales; family Salicaceae; genus Populus; species Populus euphratica. The sequence goes on from NW_011500005.1 coordinate 243,213, forward strand.
TTAATTCATTGTTTTAAAGGTATTTTGGTATTTTAATCTTGAATTTTTTATTGATTGTAGGTTTGGTTGATGATAGTTATATAATTTACTATTAAAATAATAATTTTTTATTTCAAAAGCTCTATACTTGCAGGCATGTTAAGATCACCATACATTTTGGATGGCAGTTTCTAGTTGTAAAAAATAATCGTTTATCTTCTTAGATTATTGTTTGTTGCCTCTTCTTCCATTGTAAGCGGCGCAAGTGCTCCAAAATTAGTTGGTGTATTGTTGATGATTTTTTGTTTTTTTTTCTTCTTTCATCTCTCTTTTCTACTCCTATAAATACAATATGGTCTATATTTTTATTTTTATTTTGTTATTTCAATTTCAAACCATTGAGTTTTGATTGTTGAAGTTTCATCATCTTTTATATATATATATATATATATATATATATAAAAGGGATTTCAATTCAGTCGTTTTACTTTTAATTTCTTAATTTTTTTCTTTACTCCTTTATCGAAGTTTTTACAACTTGCAATTTGATCATTCAAGTCAAGGTTTTTTTTTTCCAATAATAGTAGTGGTTTTAATTTGGTCAATTTTTTTTTGATTTTTTATTGTTTTTCTTGGTCTTTTTGTTAACGTTTTTAATTTTCAATTCTATCATTCAAATCAAGTTCATGTTTTTTATTTTTTTTAATAATAATGATAGTAACAATAACAATAATAATTGCAATGATAAAAATAACAATATTATTAATAAAGGAATGTTAATAATCATAATTGTAACGTTAGTTATAACAATAATATTAATAATAATGGTGATGATGATTATAAAAACAACAATGAAAATAATAATATTATCAATGATTATAACAACAACATTAATTAAATTATTAATTCTAATAATAATAACGATGATGATAATATTATTATTAATTATAGTTGTGACAATAATAATAGTAGTGTTAATAATTAAAAAAATCAATGACAATGATAATAATAGTTGTTGTAATGTTGAGGTGGTAATAATATTGATGTTGCTACTGCTACTACTATAAATAACAACAACAGTAATACACGGGGGAGAAGAAGATGAAGAAAAATAGTAATAAAAATAAAAATATCACTAGTAGTTATTAGGATGATAATGACAATAATAATATAAATAATAATGATGATAAAACAGGAGAGAAAAGGATGAGGAAGAATGGTGATAACAATAAAAATATTAATAATAACTGTTGTGATAATAATGATAAAGATGATAACAACAACAATAACAATAATAATAACACGTGAGAGAAGGAGATGAAGAAGAACAATGCTAATAATAAAAATACAAAAAATAATTGTTGCGATGATAATAACAACAACAATAATAATAGTAGCAGCAGCAGCAACAACAACAACAACAATAATGATGATAATTATTAAAATAATAATAAAAATAATAAATTAAAATATTGATATTATTATTAACAATGATAATATTAACAATAATTGTGGTGTGACAGAATTAATAACAATAATAATAGAAATAACGAAAGTTATTATAATAATAACAAAAATAATGATTATATTACCTGTTAATAATAATAGTTTATGCCATGTTTATTTTTTAAATTGTATTTTTTTCTAAAAATTAGATGATTAATATTTTTTAATCCCATTATTTAATATATATTTTTTAAATTACATTTTATAATTTTTTTTAAATTAAGAAATTTAAGTTTAATGGCTTTAATTATAAAAAAAATTATAATTTTTTTTTATAAGGTTATTCCTATTATATAATTTAGATTGCAAGTTTAACTAGATGTCCTATATTGATTTAATTTTCATTAATTCTTTTACACATTTGTCACAAATAATTTTTTAATTTTTTTAATTTATTTTCAGTGCTTTAACAAATTCTTTTTGTTTAAAAAATTATTTTTTATATTTTTTTAATTTATTTTCGGTGCTTTAACAATGTTTTTTTGTTCAAAAAATTGTGCACCAGAGAAGCGCGGTTACGGAGTGTAGTGTGTGCGTGCGTGTATAAAATGGCTAGCTTTGAAGAAAAAACGAAGACAGACATTTGAGAGAGAGATGGCAAGGCGGCTTTCCAAGTTACAGTACCGTCCTCTTACTGCCTCGAGCAAGCTTTCGGTGATCCCCTTCTCCACCACTGTCTCTGCCGAAAACCCGCAAAATTCCACCACCGCCGATGGACAAGACCACCTCATTAACGACCAAATCCACAACCTTCGTGTCCTCCTTCAACAAGGCCGCAACGAAACTGCTTATAACTTCACCAAATCTCTCATTCTGTCCAACCCATCTTCATTTTCCTCACCTTCTCACCTTCTCTCTTTTTTCTCTTCCTTTTCTGATGATGCTTCTTTAAATCTTACTCTCTCCGATATGTTGCTCTCTGTTTGTTCTGAGTCCAAGATGCACAGTCAAGTTTCAGAATTGTACGATTTCATGAGGAAAGAGGGGCGGCTTCCTTCGTTTGGTTATGTGAGGATGATTGTTGAATCTTTGGTGGAATCCAAGAAATTTGATAACGTTCTTGATTTGTTTAAGGAGATGGTGGGCTTGGGTTTTAGACCTGATAAACTTGTTTATGGGAGAGCAATCCTAGCCGCAGTGAAATTGGGGGATTTGAAGCTTGCTATGGAGTTGTTTGAGACCATGAAAAGGAGGAAAGTTGTTCCTAATGTGTTTGTTTACAATGTTTTGATTGGTGGGTTGTGTAAGGAGAAGAGGATAAGGGATGCGGAGAAGCTGTTTGGTGAAATGTCTGTGAGGAATTTGGTGCCAAATAGGGTGACTTTTAATACGCTTATTGATGGATATTGTAAGGCAGGGGAGGTGGATGCGGCGATTGGCTTGAGAGAAAGGATGAAAAAGGAGAAGGTGGAGCCGAGTATAATTACTTTTAACTCGTTGCTTAGTGGCCTTTGTAGGGCACGGAGAATCGAGGAGGCGAGGTGTATGTTGAACGAGATAAAATGCAATGGTTTTGTGCCTGATGGGTTTACTTACAGCATAATTTTTGATGGACTATTGAAGTCGGATGACGGGGCAGGAGCTGCTTTGGATTTGTATCGGGAGGCAATTGGGAAGGGAGTCAAGATTGATAATTACACTTGTAGTATTCTGTTGAATGGATTGTGTAAAGAAGGGAAAGTTGAAAAGGCAGAGGAGGTGTTGAAGTCCCTCGTGGAACACGGGCTCGTTCCAGGTGAGGTGATATATAACACTATGGTGAATGGTTATTGTCAAATAGGCGACATGGATAGAGCCATTTTGACTATTGAGCAAATGGAAAGTCGTGGGTTGAGACCAAATTGTATTGCTTTTAATTCTGTGATTGATAAGTTTTGTGAAATGCAGATGATAGACAAGGCGGAGGAATGGGTGAAGAAGATGGTGGGGAAGGGAATAGCCCCAAGCGTGGAGACATATAATATCCTTATTGATGGCTATGGAAGGCTGTGTGTATTTTCTAGGTGTTTCCAGATTCTTGAAGAAATGGAGGAAAATGGGAAAAAGCCGAATGTTATAAGCTACGGCTCTCTCATAAATTGTTTATGCAAGGATGGGAAAATTCTTGAGGCAGAAATGGTCCTTAGGGATATGGTAGGCAGAGGGGTCTTACCTAATGCAAATATATATAATATGCTTATTGATGGTAGTTGTACAGTGGGGAAGTTGAGAGAGGCTTTGAGATTCTTTGATGAGATGTCGAAAAATGAGATTGGTGCAACGATTGTAACATACAATTCCCTCATTAAAGGGTTATGCAAAATGGGAAAGGTAAAGGAAGCTGAAGAGATGTTTTTCCTAATTACCAGTACGGGTCACTGTCCTGATGTGATCACATACAACTCCTTAATCTCAGGGTACTCAAATGCTGGAAACTCGCAGAAATGTCTTGAGCTATATGAAACTATGAAGAAGTTAGGCTTAAAACCTACTATAAATACATTTCATCCCCTAATCAGCGGGTGCAGCAAGGAAGGGATAAAGCTCAAAGAGACACTGTTTAATGAAATGTTGCAGATGAATGTGTCCCCAGATCGAGTTGTGTACAATGCTATGATTCACTGTTATCAAGAGACTGGGCATGTTCAAAAGGCATTTTCTTTGCAAAAAGAGATGGTAGACATGGGAGTTCATCCTGATAACAAGACCTATAATAGTTTGATTCTGGGCCGCTTAAAAGAGGGGAAGTTATCGGAAACAAAAGTTCTTGTTGATGACATGAAGGCTAAAGGATTAATCCCTGAAGCTGATACCTATAGTTTGCTGATAAAGGGACATTGTGACCTGAAGGAATTTAATGGAGCATATGTTTGGTATAGAGAAATGCTTGAGAACGGTTTCCTTCCTAATGTCTGCATCTGCAATGAGCTATCCACTGGCCTTAGAAAGGAAGGGAGGTTGCAAGAGGCCCAGAGCATCTGCTCTGAAATGATTGCTAATGGAATGGATAATTTGGACACCAATGAGGACCTCTCTGATGTTGCCAAAATGTAAGAGATATTCTTGGTACCGTTAAGCTATCTGCAGAGACTATATTTTATCATATTTTTTTTCTTCACATATCATTTCAACACCCCCCCTCCCCCACCAAAAAAAAAAAAAAAAACCAATATCTCTAATTGCATAGAAAATTTTTGCAGGCAACACAACAGCACCGATGCTCATTAACGATCAGATGCTAGCAGTTGAAATGTGTAGGCAGAGTTCCCTTGTAGTCGCGTTCTCCAGTTCCCAGTTACTTATCTCAAGTTTGATCCGACAAGTGAAATCCGAGAATTTTCATCTGCGAAACTGTCAAAACATCCAAATCATGACGTTTGATATTCACATGTGATTCTTTTTCCAAACTACGAGTTCTTTGCTCTTCTTGTTGCACTAGGCAAGTGTAACGGTGCCAGTTCATTGGAATATGTCATGACAAACACGAATGCAATCGACCCTTCATTCCTAAAGCCTCTCTTTCGTGCTCCATCTTTCTCTTGTCTTCTTCACTGCTGTTTTTCACTGGTGAGTAACTTCCCTCCTTTCCTTTTCATTCACTGGCTGACTTTTCTCTTTTTTTCATCTATTGTGGTCTTTGGGCTGGATTGCCACAATACTTCGCGGTTATTATTGCTTTTTATAGGTTATCTGAATTTTTCGTTACTTTTCCATTTTTTTGGGGTGTGGTCTTCAGTTTTTGCACCAGTTGTGTCAAGATATCATTAGAAATGGTGTTTGCTATGCGGAAACAGCCATTTTTCACCTACAAATATCAGCTTTTCTTCTTGCTATACCCTTTCCTATGTGGTCGAGTTCTTATGACACTGCATTGTTATCATTCTTTCTTTGCCTCCTATGATTGAACGTGATTGTTTTTTCTGGGTCTAGGCTATGTTTCTCATGTGTAGTGCTGCAATGTGATCAGTGCATCTCCATTCTTTTCTGTCCCTTTTCCTCTGCTTTCCATTCTATTTGTATCCTAGCATGTTCATTTTACTCTTTTCAGGAGCTGTTAATTTTTTTATACCTTCTCTCTTCATCGTATTGCAGGCTTGCTGTGCAGTGCTGGCTATTTTCCCAGTGCTGCTTCACTGTGTTTCAATCAATTGGTTCTTTGACAAATAGTTTATGGTTGTGACACAGGAGTGTCCCGTAATGGTTGTTTTGATGTTGGGCTACTTGAGTTTGGGTTGGCAATGCAAATGAATGAAGCTGCTGTTTACGCTCAGCCCCTGACCTAATTTTCATCTCTTTATTGTATGTTAAAATAATCTTATCCTAGGTGGCTTTCAAGTTCAGAATGTAATTTTTACATATTGTCCAACCTCCCGTGCATTGAAGTTTTCTACAGAAAGTTATGCCTGTTTTAGTTTTTAAGCTTTCTAAGTGTCTGTTTGTGTTTTCTAATGAGCTAGAAACATGTGATAATTATTATTTGTCTAGTTTTTTTTTGTCAAAGTAATTTATTTGGGTTTTAATTATGTCATCTTAGTGTTTTCCAAGACTTGAAGGGTTGTTCCAAGTATATTAAGTTGAATCAGATAATGTATTTGGATCTTTTAGCAAAATTTGAATTGAGAGTCTTTTGACTTGGCCTTTGGCCTTTTGCATAATATCAAGTTTTGTATCTCCTTTGTGAGTGGTGGATTTATTCCTTAACTCTATATCTCTAAAGTGGTGGTTTGATCTAGTTCTTTAGGATGGTGAGTTTGTTATTCGTTTCTATATCTTTTTTGTTTCGTACCTTGGAGTAGTGAACGGAAATTATATTTGTGTGAGTGACTCGCAACTTTGTGATTTTCATATCTTCACGGTATCTGTATCTGGTTGTGTCATCTAATCATTTTCAGATGTCTTTGCTGTGGTTGGGTGCCAACTTGAGTTTCATGGTGTTTTTGGTCATCACAGATGATTGTTTCGATCTTGTGTGTTATAGGCTGGCTTGCCAATTTTTTATTTCTTGCTTCGCTATTTTTCGTTTCCAGCTGCTCTGTTGTGGAATGCAAAGCTTTTCTGGGCATTTATTTTCTCATGTTGAGTTTGGACTAGTCTGCATCGATGTGCATTAATCATGGATCTTTGCTTATGATTTGTACCAGGTAGGCTCAGCAGAGAACAGTTGATAATTTTACCAAGAAGGATAGAAAATGAAAATCATCATTGACAAGAACGGTGATGCACTGAATAACTAGAAAATCAAGGCCCAGGTGGGCGTGCAGGCTGTGGGAAGGCAAGAATCACAATGCAGCAACGATTTTCCCAGATTTGTCAAGCTCCCAGCCATTTCAAATTTTAACGATTATGATTACCAGTGCAATGTTTTATTCTCACCTCAGAGTTTGCTTTGCAAGATGGGTACCTCAATATGAAACACCATGTAGCCTAAAGCGTTCATCATCTAGACCAGCACAACTACTACAAAATAAAGAAGCAACGGAACTATTTGAGAATCCAGCTAACCTCTTACTTAGACTACCACGTCTACCATGTTCTTACCACTACGTGCATGTGCATCATCAGCCTTTTCCTCCTTATCTTGTTAACACACTAATTTCACTTTAATTCTGGTCTAAATTGGTAGGCTGATGCACATAACCATGGATGCGAAGGGCAATGAGTGAGTTTTGCGGAGGCTTTGGAAGCGGGTACAGTCTGAGATCTCAGTCTTCTAGCATCGTCGCTGCCTAACAACTTCGTCCTGTGTGATAGAAGAAGAGAGCAACAATCTCCATAGAAAGGAGCTGGGGAAGATGGGCCCACAGCCCCTTACTACAGGCACTTCAATCTTTTTAAGCAAGTCCTTTGTGTATTTTTGGCATTGGCAAACTTTGAATCACAAAGCATTACTGAAGGACGCAAGTTAAGCCATTAACTTACTTTGTCATGTTAGAACTGAAATGATCAATGCTTATCGAACCAGAAAAAAGAACTACATGAGAACCGCAAGGAGTTGAAGACAGAAACCGAGGCATCAATCCGAAAAGCAACATGTTAGTTACATGTTACACCATGAGTTTTCAAAAGAATAATGAATACAACAAATGCAGATTCATGATTGAAAACATGTACAGACTCAAATGCTTTGAATTCCCAGCTTTCATACAAACCTCATCCTATAATAGGGAACGAAGGGTCGATCACGAAAGTTGGGAAGGAGAGAGAAATAAAATAAAATGAGGAACAAGGACAGCAGAAACAAAAACGAAAAGAAAATGAGGGTCCGCTAATCCATTACAGAAACTGTTCACTCTCTCTAATATACACAAGGGCTGTGCCTTACGAACTTCCATGAGACCTGACCGATGAAATTGATTGCGCTGAGACAGAGGCTGTTGGGCTGTTAACTTCTCTATCCCCATCGATGGCTTTTGGTTTTCCACTCAATCTTTCCATTGCATCTTGGCAGATCTCATTAAACCATTCATCTTCTGGCAGCACCCTGACAAAACAACGAAATCTCAGCCCCAGAAAAGCCAGGTGTTTTGATATGAAATGATTAAAACATAAATGAAGGCACGCATGCTGGCTATTTTCCTGCGCACTTAACGCGGCTTATTTGAACGCATTTTACCCCAAAGACACGAGTTTGCAGCAGATGGCATATAATTAATGCATAACAGAATGAACTTCGTTTACCCTTATAAATTACGATTGAGCATAAGCAGTGGATACATTACATCCGACAACCTGATGCCTAAGAAATTTGTCTGCTTCTTGCAGCTGATTACTTTACTTTCTTTCTAATAATTAAAATTCAATTGTAGCAACTCATGGGCCACGACACAAAGGCTGACATCTGGACAAGCATATTGTAAGTTGTATCTAACACCATTATCTTACTGCTTCTGCTAATCCTCAGCAAAAGCCTCCCAAGAAATGTAGTACTGATAAAAAGATTCAAAACTACATACCAAGTTATAAATTAAATCCAGCTCACTTCCTAACAAAAATAAAACAACATAACCAACTAAGGGTCTTGGGGCCAAATAATCTAGACCTCCCAATCTTCAAAATTCCCAATAACATATGCAATAACCATCGGAAGTCAAAGTTGTTTCACAACTAGTTTTCATCTTGTTGAAATCTACTATGTTAACAACTAGTGCATAATATTCAAAAAAGAAATAAAAAATGAGGGAAGAAAAGCAAAAGGAAATGCATTCCAAGACAATATAAGTACACATGTAAAGGAGTTGAATTACACTTGTTGAAAAACACAACTAAAGAGTTAAAATAGAGTCACATGAATCTATCATGCAGTCTTAGGAAACTGGTTCCCCCAATAATTTGCGCATACCCCATATACCATGTAATAAATGAATTCTCGATTTCAGAAGAGTTCATAAACTAGAATATAAACTTACCCTAGCTTTGGTTATGTTTATGCATACTTTCTGATTATGTTGAGAATATGTAATGAAACTGCTGCCAGTCAAAGACCAAAAAATAAACTAGTTTACCTGTCTGGATCCATCCCTGTTGCAGAGAATACCGCCACAGCTTTTGAAATGATTTCATTGACAACTCGATGCAAATTCCGTGACAAGTAGCGTCCTTGGGAAGCAAAGCAGATGACAAACTTCATGTCCAAATAGAACTGCATGTTTACAAGCAAATAAGTATATCGATGACCCAATTCATGACATATAACTATAAATCAAATGATCTCAGAGTTACATGCCTGATGTAGACCAAGAGGGCCTAAAGGCCTCGGGCCTTCCTCGATGTCATCCCAAAAAGTTTGATCTTCCGAAAGCCATAAAATGACTGTTTCTGTGAGTCTCATCAATAGCAATGTAGCAAATCTTTCCCTTCCTACAAACATCTCTGCTGCTATAGCAGCCATGCCGTTCAGTTTTACAAAAAGCTCCTGAATTGGTAGCATAGTGACAAGAAAGTGTAAGAACTTGGAGTGAAAGTTCCAAAACAGAAAAGTACATCAAATCCAAGAACAGATTTTATGAATGATGAGCATGTTTAATGCAAAATGTTGACAATGGATATCTAAGATCGCCACAAACAATTACAGTTCACAGGCCTTTCTCATCTATCAAAAGCTTAAGTCATGTCATTCCCATGTGCCAAATCCAATCTCACTGATAACTTAGCCAGCTTACAGTTTTTCCTAATCTGGTTACAGTTTTACACAAATGAGCTTCCAACTAGTTGTTCATACCCAATTTTCCCCAAAAAATTCCAAACTTAAAACAGTTAAACCTGATCAAGTAGGAGGAGGATAAGTAAGAACCTTAATCAGGTAGATAAAGACTTAAAAACCTTATTTGGGTAGATAAAGACCTACCGCAATCAATTAGGTGATTGTAGCTGATATTCCTGAATGCAACACCTAGGACAATGCATTAATTACATGCATGGAAAACTTGTTTGAGTCGATAGAGGAATGAAGCTACCACCTAAATGATAGGCTTACTAGTTGAGAATCAGGTGCAGTGTAAAAAAAGAGATGAGTGGGGGAGAGAATGAGCAGCCTTGGAAGAGCTAAAAAAGAGGCAATGAGAACACTCTGTGAATGGTGAGAGAAACCTCTTAGAATGATGGGTGGTGAGCTGTTTATAGGTTGTGTGGCATGAAGTTCAATAAACAGAGGTCCCTATGATGTGGTATGGCCAGAAATAGATTGTTTATTTCACTGTTGCCAAAATGCTCCCGAGCAAAGTTAAGGAAACAGATGCTCTCCAAAGAGAGAAACACCTTAGATTCTAATCAAGGGAGACTTAACAAGACACCTGAGAGTTTCTTTATTGACATGACCTTCCAATTCACTGTTGCCCAATGCTCCCAGGCAAAGTTAAGGAAACAGATGCTCTCCAAAGAGTGAAACAGCTTAGATTCTAATCAAGGGAGCCTAAACAAGACACCTGAAAGTTTCTTTGTCAATATGACCTTCCAAAACAAATAGCATAGGTTTCCCGAGTCAACATTCTTGCAGAGAATAGAAGCAAACATAGAACAATGCTGCATGCGCCACTCAAAATGCATTCATTTCTTAGATTTCTTGTCCACCTTAAACCATAGTACTTGATGGATTCTTCATCATCTTTTCCCAGATATATATATAAGGTTTTGATGGATTCTTCATCACATATATATATATATATAAGGCATCATTGATTTAAGAAATAATACCTGGTATATTGGGGATGGAAACCAATCCACTTCATCTGCATTTCCAACCATGTTTATATACATTTCTGCAGAAAGATGGCTATCACCATCTTCTGTAAAAATGAGATCCAGTGCATGCTGTCGACAGAAAGTATCTTTTAATCTATCAACTGAATTCACAAGCCGCTTCCTCCATTCTCGTTGCTCAGGATGACGGTTCTGCCTATCTAAGGGTCTTCTACGTGGATCATCCTTGTGATTAGTCTGATTCAGAGGTGCAAGTTTCATGGCTGCACGTGGCAGTAGTTCATCTGCTAATAATGAAGCATTCGCCAGCAATGCAATTTGCTGGGCTTCGGTCTCAGCCATTCGCACAATTTTATTTCCAGAACCTTCAAAGTTTGCTTCTTCTTCCATCGAACCTGGTAAAGCTTTGATCAGCATGTTCACATACGAGTTAAATACTTGGAACAAACCTTCCAGTGTTTGGCCTCCCAACTGCATGCTTAAGAGTGGTCCTACATCCTCAAAAAAGTCCTACATGTTCAAGTTGTGCAATAACGCAATTTAGTGAAAGAATTAACCAACTACTGAAAGTTCAAGGAAGAAACAATTAAAAAAGCAACCCTTGAACAACTGTGAGAACAAACAACATGTGCTCAGACGATCATATAGAAGAGTAGTGATTCAAAAACATTCAAGACATTTGAAGAGTAGGTAAATCAACTGTAAGAGAGAATTCAAGAAAATATTCAAAAACATTCAAGCCATTTGAAGAGTGGGTAAACCAACTGTAAGAGAGAATTCAAGAGAATATATCCAGCAGTAAGCCCAAAGGCAGGAAAACAATATATGAGTTAGTGCATGTGCCATGTAAGGGCTATACAAGGGTAAGAAAATAACCTGAGACCAAATGAACAGCAAAGTGGCAATTAAAAGGAGCAAGTAGAAAGGACTAGTTCATGAATTGATGTTTGAATAGAGAGAAGATATGTATAATGTTACAGTTTATCAGATATCAAAGGGGAAGAGTGTTTACCTGGACCATTAAATTGAAGCGATGGGCACTGCTTGTAAGTTTATGTTGAAATACTGCTGCGTTGCCAAGAGATGTAACAGAAGACCTGCCAGACTGTCGAGTACTGGTTGGAGGATAAGTAAGTACCCAGTCATCAGCAGCAGCCAAAGCAGCAGTGCTCTCTTCGATTCGTTTTATATTAGCATTTAAGGCTTGTTCAACACTAGGCCTAAAGAGTTTTATGAGCACAGGACAGAGTGCCAAGCCACGAGCTTCCAACAGAGAGCAATGACCCAAAGCTATTTGAACACACTCTGCTGCAGCTCTTAAGCCTCCAGCAGCCGCTGATGATGCTAATGCGTGTCTTTGAACAAGAACAGCAAAGGCCTCTGTTTGCTTGGTAGCCCACATCACAAGCTCGGACCTATATTCTCGTTCCTTACCAAAAATAGCCAAAGAATCGCTAGCAGCTTGAGCGATAGCAGAAAACACTATCTGTGACAGTGCAGCAGTATATGCTCCTCCATATGAGGTGCTTGACGGGCGTAGGCTTTGCATATTATACTGATATCTTTGGAGGTGTGCATTGAGGAGCAAACTATGAGCTCGAGCCCCGTCCCCAAGCTTTTTAAGAGCTGATATAGCCGCACGAAGTTCACTACTGCGAGTAGAAGGTTGGCAAGCAGCTTCAGCAAGCTGATCAGCCAACTTTTGCCTGCGTTCAGTAATGGCCATCTCCAGGGACCTCAGTATACCAGGACTCAATGATTCTGTTTCTTTTGCTTCAGCAGCTACACGTTCTCCTTCATCAAGTGCTGCCAGAGCTTCATCCACTCTCCTCTCAGCTAGCAAAACATCAAGCATATCAGGGAACTCAACTGACCATTTCTCCAAATCAGATGGTTCTCTATCTTCAACATTCAATAACAACTCATTTACCATAGACCCTTCAGATGCTTTTGATGACAAAGAATCAATATTAACTCCCTCCGCTAAACCATGAATCAAAGTTGCTTGAGTGGACAACAGGTTTCTTATAGATGAAAGCTCCCCTTCCAAATCTGATATTTCCTTCGATGTCCTGTCGACAATAAGCAAAAAGAACCCACCCCTTCAAAATCACACTACAGACACAAAACATATGCCTAACAGCTTCTTAATCACATTGTTTCAAACACAAATTCAATCACAGCTTCCTACAAACCACGAGATTCACAAATTTGACACCACGGAAAGCAATCACACTACACAGACACACATTTCCAGTGGTAAAATCGCAATTCAATAATCTTAACATCCAGATTAACAAATCACAGCAACAAAAATTTTCAAGCTAGCTACAAATTACTTAATTTTAAACCACAAATTCAATCACGACTTCCTGAACAACAAGAAAACTAGCGAAATTCTCCACTATGCGAAGAACTAATTTACCTTATAAACGCAGCATAATTAGCGTAAACACTTTTCCGCATTTCTTCAGCAGATGTTCTCTTTAAATCCAAAAGATACGAACACAACAGCCTTATTTCCTGTTCACCACAACCAAACACACATTTATCATCGTCAAAACCTAAAAAGAACTAGTGGTCTACTCTATCCTTTCTGAAAACTGAAAAAAGAAAAAGACTACTAGTTAACGAACCTTCTCGTTGAGAGAGCATTTGGACTGAATATAAGAATCGGCGTCGAATCTATCGGACTTGAACACGTTGAGCCCGTCCTCGATCTTCATGCCGTTCTCCTTCACCGACGTCCCTCGCGAACGACTACTCGTCTTCGCTGAAGCCATTGTTTATGAAGATGCGATCAAGAATCCAGTAACGGTGGGTACAGGCGGCGGATGAGGAGAAATTAAGAAGTGGATCTGGGGGTAAACGTGGAGTTAAGCAATCATTGGTGGTGCCGTAGAAGAAGAGGATGGAGGGGAGAGCGTTTGACAGAGAGGGAGAGAGGGGGGGGGGGGAATGAGGATCTCTTTGGAGGAAACAGCACAGCACACGGCTCTGTGTTTTTCCTCTTCTTTTTTCCCGTTTTTTTATGTCACTGTAAAAATTTAGAGAGAGAGAGAGAGAGAGAGCAGACTGGATTTGACTGCGACTAATCTTTGTTTGAGCTTTAAAGTGATCGTGACGAGGGCGGTTAATTGGCTAATAAGGTAAGTAACTGACATTTGGTAAACCAAAAAGGTTAACTAATACTAATAGGGTAAATTTCATTTCCGGGTAAAAAACTTGAATCTTGATTTTATGAAACAGTACCATTCAACATTGATATTAAACTTAATCCCGGTATAGAGTCATGGTTATAAATTAAATGGGTTAATCCACTTTAGCTATGTTATTATTTATTATTTTGTTGTTTTACAAAATTCTTTTTTTTTTTAAATAATGTTTTTAGTTGAAGGAGGTTAGCTTTATGATTCTCTCCAGGAGGGAAGTGACGCGTGACGCCTAACAATGTTATAAGTAGAAGACACCTGTCAATTTCTCATGTAATAGATAATTAGAATGGAATATTGTTGGCAATTAATCCAAGCATTAACCATCCTGGCAACCAATCAGCGAATGATTTCTCCTTCTCCTTCTCCTTCTCCTTCTCATCTCCTCAAGAACGAAAATGGCAAGATTCATATCAGAATTAGAAAGTAATAAACATATAATGGGAATTAGAGATGGATGAGATTGGCTACAAAAAACAAGCTCAGATGGGCATGAATGAATTAATGATTGTCTGGGATCACAATGGGGTAGGCACTTTCGTCATTGGATAAGATCAACAGCCTCTAAAAGATCTGATTGGAGAAGATCTAGCTGGCCTTTCCCAGTCAATGCATAAGGCAATGCGTGTTTTTGTATTAATTTAATTCTTTAAATTATTTATTTTGATTGTTTTCATATTAAAATCATATAAAAAAAATCAATCTAACAACATTATTTCGCATGAATACAATTTAAGAATCGACATGTTAAAAACACATTTAGGGAAAGCAATTCTATTAAATCCGATCAATTCAGCTTAAGTCAGATTAAAACTAATTATTTTTTTATTAAAAAATTAAAATAAAATTATTTTAATTTACTTTTTTATTCAAAGTTAACTTTATCAGCCGAGGAGTTGATGATAGGAGGTGTGCAAAGAAAGACGGCATATTTTATTTATTTTTCTGGCTGTCTGGACTCCTGTACACTTTAGTGGTTCAGCTGCACCATGCGCACAAACCATACAGTAAATTTAATATTTTAGAAGAATTAAAAAAAAGGGGGTAGCGCCCAGTTGGTGAAGGGACTGTAGCAGGCAGGAAGGCACGAAAACCATATCTGGAAGGGACCTTCTTGGTGGGGAGAGGATGGTGGGTGTGGTCTGCCATTTTCAGTGGTTGCAACGGAATTTTATTTTGATAGTACATTAATTATTAAGAAAAGGGGAACGCGCTTTAGCTTTCCTCTTACAAAACATAGGTAATTTGACAGAATTTATGAATGTATAGATAGTGCCACAGTCCCAGAATTTGTTTTTGTTTCCGTGTGTTTAGTAATATTGTGCATAGTAATTTTTAAAAGTTTTTTTTATTGGAAATATATTCAAATAATATGTTTAATATTTTAATATCAATCCATCAAAACTTATAAAAAACACCTAAAATACATAAATTCAATATTTTTCTCAAACAAACCAAAAACATTTTAAAAAGAATGCTGAACCAAAAGTACCCTCGAGAGTAGGCTGAACCAAAAGTACCCTCGAGAAATCACCTACTTGACTATTAATTAATGTTTAATGCTCGATAATACATTATTGCAATGTTTTAGAAAAAGAAAAAAGGTTCTCATATCTTTGGATCCTGGGCCTCTTACTGGGCCTGTGAACACTTCCACACCTGGCCTTTATCCACTGCGTGGACCGTGAAGCCAGTACGTTACCCATGACTGGATTCTTGGGTGAAGTTCGGCTTTGCTTTAAATATCAGAGACTTACCATTTTCCAGTTGATAATGAACATTAACCGCAACTTACACTAGAGCTGAGATTAGCATGACAAGGGCTTTTACAGTGTCGCTCAACAGAATGCAACGGGTAACATCCATATAAAACACCATTCCTTATCTTCAAATCGGGATGCACCCTTTATGTCCTGACATTGGCCATGTCTACCAGGAAAAAACACATGGATGCATCCTCTCATGAGATGGCACAGGGCATCCCACTTGACACAAGTGGCAAAACTATTTCCCAGCAGTGGAATAGAATGCTAACCATGATTTGTTAATCAAAAACAGTAACTGTTCTGGAAAAAGCTGCAGTTGACATTGTTAACTTCAAAACACAGGATTGATCCATATAGATCGCCAAAGAAAGGTAAATGATGCAGTATAGTCAAAGGAGTAGATAGCACCGGTTACATTTATTACAATTTCAGTACCAGGCCAAATCCAAAGTCTCGTCTGAAATTATGCCTTACATACCCAACGAATTCCAATCTACCAGACAGACAAATAGAAGAAAGTTCATCGCGGAATATCCTCCAATGGGCATTTAAGGGATCAAGCTCCTCAACTCATTCAGTCCCAGAATCCGAACGAACAACTGTTAATAAAGAACCAAAATAATATTTAATCAGAATGCACCGGTGAGAGCTGATGTAACAGAAAAGTAGTGATGGGAATAGGTTAAAAATGCAATGTAGCGTGCAGAAGTATATACACATGGAGGGCCAAAAAGGGAGACGACCATAACAACTCTCTCTCTCTCTCTCTCTCTCTCACCCTCAAAGCAGGTAAGTCCATGACACCATTATTAATTAGACCACTAAGTTGTCAGATGAGTATATAATTATAAACAGGTGAATGAGCAAATAACTATAATGAGGATTAAATCCTTCAGAGAAACAAACAATACATCATTTTTGCAACACTATTTTTCTCTTTTCCAAGTCAAAGAAAGCCACATCAAACGTGCAAGAATGTTACTTCTGGGTACCAAACGTTCATAAGAACATCCGAAACAATTCAATAAATGGTGTATAACAAAAATAGCTGGTCACAGAGATTGCCTCTCCCTACTAAAGTAATGAAATAAACACTAGTTTAAACAATCCATTCCATATAGGAGAAAATCATCAGAGCCAAATTTCAGTCTCCAAGCTCCTTCATCCAATTTATAAGCACCTTAATATCACTACCACTGCCCAAGTCAAAATTACTAAGATAGAAAAGACTGCACTGAACCAAGCCCCTGAAACAGCTAGGTTATTCACACCATAACAAAAATAACACTCACTTTTTTCCAAGGCATGGATGAAAGTAAGATTCTTCCGAACCCTTCTAATGAGTTCATCAATAGACATGCAATCAATCCCACCAAAAATGAAACCAGTAGGAAAAACATTCTATACCGCAAGCCCTGAAACTGAGGTCATTGAAATGCTTAATACTCAAACATGGAGAGTTCTAGCATAGATTAAATCTACTCTGTTTTCACATCCCTTTAATCCTTCAAAACTTGGAACATACCAGAACACCCCTCTTCGAATCTAATACGTCAGCGGACCTAAGACCAAAGCACCACATCCACCACGCACTAAAGGCTCCACATAGTTCTTATAAACAAGCTCAAACGTCAAAAAACAAGAAACAAGGAATTGGATCTTAATCTTTACCCCAATCTTTACACCAAACTTCTATCCTGACAGAATTTTTAGAGAAAAACAATCCATTTAGCCTATAACTTCTTCATCATCATTCAAATGGTGATTAAAAATGATCACAAACTTAAACAAAACTAAATCAGATTCAATGAAATCAGGAGAAACAAACATCATTGGCACAGAATCCAAAAACCCCGGATCTAAAAACGAGATAAAAGGGACAGCTTTATACAAGGAGAGAATTAGAAAGAAAAGGGAAGAGTAGAATCTTACCGGGTTTCTGAGGATTTCCATCGACAAACTTGGTAACAGCAAAATGAACCTTTTCCCTGGAAAGAGCTTCAGTCTTGTATGGTTCTTTGAGACAGTTTCTGACAAGATTAGCACAGATGTTCGAATATGTTATGTAGGTCATGCCGGCGGCCCTCCAAAACGGCGCTGCTGCATTCGACGCCATCGCTTTTACTCTCTTCTTCTCGTCTCTTCGGTTTCCCTGTCAAGAGATGATACCATTACTTTTAGTGTTCTCTGTGCTGACCTAGTTTCTCTTGTGGGCTTAGTTTTGGCCCAAATAAACTTATCCCAAAAGCTAATTGTAAGGGTCAATTTGGCAGAATTAATATACTAAAGGGATTAAATTTATCACAAACCATTTTTAACTAGCTAGCTAAAAGCTTAGAAGCAAAACTCAACCCGGAATAATGTCCGGGTCGAAAAGATCCACTGGATCAACTTATATTTGTTTTTTTAAAATAACTATTTAAAAAAAAAATAAACAAGCGAATAACAAGTCACCCCGGTATTTTTACAGGAGCAGCCGAGTTTTTTCCATCCTTTTCTTTTCTTTTTTCTTCAGCATAGACTGGTCTTAGCCCCGGATTAAACATGTCTCAGATTAACCCGCTGGTCCGGTCCGGGTTTTACAACAGTGGCTATAAGCCCCTTCAAAAACCCACCACTCTTTCTGCTTCTCTGCGAGCAAGATGAAGGCAACAGCTTTACACAATCTCCTCTCCTCACCACCTCCAAAAATCAACCATCTCCTCCTCCCTCACCAACACCAACTGCCACATGCTAGTTTCGCAATCTCCAAGAGTCCACTGTTCTCCTTCTTTTCTTCTAGTGGTGCAATCAGAGCCGTTGAGAGAGGACGCTTGTCATCCATCTGGGATGAGAAGCCATATGAGTTACTAGAAGAAGATGTTGTCACATTTCTTGACCCACCTAAGGAGCTTATCCCTCTTGACCCTGACACTTACAATCCAGCTGCTTACCTCTGGTTAGTTTCAGTGAAAGGCTTGTCATTTACTTTATCAGCAACATGTTGCTGCAGCGCACTGACTGATGATTTGATTTTGAATTGCAGGAGTAAAATTGAAGATATACTAGAAGAAAGGCGTCTTAGATTGCTGTCTCTGATAAAACAACCTAGGTAGTGTTTCTACTTGTGTTTTTAATTTTTCAAGTTTAAGAATTTGATGTTTACTATAAAGGGTTGCAGTAAAGTTTGGATTTTTTCGCGGATTTGGTTTGAATGGGAATTAATTTATGTGTAGGCTAATATCAAGAGCTTGGGAGATAGCTGGCATGAGATATGAGGATGCTAAGTTAGCAAAGAAATGCGGGTCTGACTTGCTGTGCTGTGAAGATGGTGAATTGTCAGTTGAGTTTTATAGTTGTAGAAGTAATGGAGGTAAATTATTTGAATTGTTGGTTTTGTTATGTAGGGGTGTGTGTGTGTGGAGTGTGAAGTTTTGGTGATAATGTGATTTTGCTGTGGAATGTTGTGAACTAGGTGGTTTGGATGTTTCTTGGATGAAATCGTTCAAGATGGTGAGATCTAAAGTGCTTTTATTTTTATAATTTGTTCCCTTTTGCATGTGATGAGGTGTCTATGATTGGTGCATTTTTTTTCACTTCTCAGGTTATTTTCCGTTGCGATAATGGGGAGGTTTATGGGAGATTTATTGGTAAGTTCAGCTGCATTTTTTTCGTTGTGATACTGTATTTTACACTGTAAAGAACAAGGCTTCAATTATTTGTCTGTATTTGTTTATGTGTTTATTGGATGTGAGTTTGTAGAGGACTGGAGGGGAGGGGTAGGGATGGGAGTAAGGCAGAAAAAAATGGAAAGATGCTGTGAAAAATAGCAGAAGCAAAGTTTTCAGTATTTGAAAATTTGGTTTCCCCATCCACAGACAGATGCATATTTAACTGGCTTGCGGCGGGTGGATGTAGTTGTAGAAGAGTTGAATGAGGCTTATCTATTAAGTGATGTGCATGACAGATAATGATTTGTTGCTAAGTTGTATGAGACTTGATCAGTTGCCTCAAAAATTGATTCTTTTTTATAAAATCTGTAATGGATATTCTTAAAAAATCTGGCCTCTTAGTTTCTGACTTTAAAAGCACTCAATTGTCCCTGTGTATATTATATATATTTGATGAACTATGAAGATGGTTAGCTCAGACCTAATCTTAGTTAACTGATAACAATAATGCTTGAACAGGTGGATCAGTGCTGGCTCAAATCACAAAAACCTTTAGTCCATTGTATTTTAAGGTCGTGGAGCAGAAGGAAGTAATGTCTACAGAGCAGCCCTGTGATTTAGCATATGAATTTGGAGATGGGCACTTGGATCTCTGTAATTATCCACGACACTTTCCAATACCAGGTGGGATTTATCTAAGAATTGTACTACTGCTAAGGATCTATAGTTTCAGATGACCATTTTTCTAATTGAAATGTGAAAAAGTTGGTAGAGTTTCTCCTCATCATCGCTGTTTTGACTTCATATGGCCCTGATTTGCATTTGCATCTAACAATTTCATGCCAGCGGACACAGGACTCCGTGATAGTTATCTATAAATAATGTTACTCTCACCCTTGCAGAAATTTGATCTCATTTGTGCCAATGGAAGCAACCATAAGCTTACCTGAAAAATAAAATTTAATAGAGATGATTTATGACAAAATTATTTACAGCTCTATTTGATGATATAATGTGTATAGTTCTATTTAACATTCCCTCCTTTTCCGCATAATGTTTGGACTAGTCTTAAAGAGTTTCTTTACTTTTGCAGAAAAACACCCATACCCTTTCGATGATCAGGTTGTCATATATATTCGTCACGTTGGACCTGGGGTGCTAGTGGGGCAAGCATGGCAAGAAGGGAAGGAATTACAGCAAGTTCCTCAGAAGTTATGTGATGAGATTTTGATGGTTAAAGATTATGCACCACCAAGAGAATATCCATAAAAATTGTGTTTATTTCCTTGACTTAGTTGATCAAGAGAAGCTGATCAGATCTTGAGCCCTCAAGTAGAATCACTAGAAACTATCCATGACAAGCTTTTGAAGTGGTCATGGAAGAAGAAAAGAAGTGTAGTTTCTGTAATGCTCGTCTAGTTCTGTTACAGAATCTTGAATTTGGCTTCTGTCATCTATGAATTGTAATATCAAAGGGAGAAAGAGGAGTTTTATGTGTATGCTATGCTGTTGATAAGTAGCCTGGAGTACGGCGCCATGCAGATGCATTGCGCATACCGAATTCCAAGCTTCACTACCATATCTTTCTTTTCTTACCACGGATTCAACATTTTATTATTCTCAAATGAAAAAAAAAGAAGCAAGTTTTAATTTTTTTGAGACAAGCCATTGCTGAAATTCTTGTGTGAATCGAAAATTCAAAACAGGGAAGTGCCCATCTGTCTACTGAAACATTATTTCTTTATTTCAACTTCATGTAACGTTTGAAGAGGGAAAAGTTTAAGACAACGCAGCAAAATCTCGAGTGATGATTTTGCTGAGGTCAGGCTAATTTCTTCATGTTGTTGGAAGAGAACATGTGCAACAAGGTTATTAAATTTGAGTTGGATGGATTGATTCAGATCATATTAAAAAGGTGTTATTTTATTTTTATTTTAAAATAAAACTAGATTTAACTCGTCAATTAGATCGCTCCGAATCAATTCGAAGAGGGTGAAATCCCAGATCACGTCGAGTTTACACCTTGTGTAATGTATCGGACATAACAAGGGCATTTTGCAATTTTACAAATACTGGGGTGGTGAATGTAAAAAGAAACTATCCTTCCCATTTCTCGCTTTGAGGGCTCTTTATCAACATCATCCATGTCTTCTGTTCTGGTTTCTCAAAAGACTGTTACTCCTATAAGTCCATTGTTTGGCCATCAAGATTTGTACACAAAAATTAGTTCTTGAATTCCTAAACCCAAGTTATCCTCTCTCTCACAATTCACAAATGCATCTCCAAACCCAATCTCTCACCACCAACTTACCTCTCCCTTCTCTCTTTCTCCCAAAACCAACAACAACAAAGCCCCACCAATTCACGCCTCTAAAGCAGCAAAAACCATTTCCACAATTCTCCTTAAAATGCTCTCTTTCAACTGTATCAGCTGAGCCACCTACTCATGTTATTGGATCCTCAAATGATAAGCCCTTTCCTGCTGAAGTTTCAAGAACCAAAATGATAAGCCCTTGCCTGCTGAAGTTTCAAGAACCATCATGGAGTTATCTTCAGTTGGCACTCTTTCTACTTTGACCTCAGATGGCTGGCCTTTGAGTGTTGGTGTTAGGTTTGCTGTTGATGATGATGGCACTCCTATTTTGTGCTTGAGTGATTCTCATAGACAGTTTTCTGTTGATAGAAGGTCTAGTCTTCATGTTCAGGTAATTCAATTCAATCCATTGATTCTTCAAAATGGGAAAGGATATAATCTTTATGTATTAAACATGTTTAATTGTTGGAATTAGTTAGAGCAATCTGGAACGAGGACACCTCAGTGCACAATTCAAGGAAGCCTTGACAAGCCTGAGGACACAAAGCTTTTGAAGGTAATTTTTTTTTCTTTCATTTTTATCGGTTGCTTGTAGTGATTTTTGTTGCATAAGCACTGTGGGTTTAGCTGGTTTTAGCAGTTTGTGGTAGAACATTACACTAGAATGAAGACTTTGAAGTAAATTTGATTGCTGGTTTCGGAAAGATTGGTAAAATTTTGTCAATGGAACAATGATTGTCCGCTAATAATGGAACACAATTGACTATAAACATATGGTTTGTGGAAGTAATCGAGATTAATGGAAGTGTTTTCAGCAAGCTATATTCTTCTTGTTCTGGAATAAAAAATATGTAGTTATAAGTTGAGAATCCCTCTAGTTGAATCATTGATTAAATAGAAGTTGCAATGGGAGTATATTTAGAACCTATCCGGATCACTGCCATCTTCCCACTGCAAGTTGCGGTTATCCCGATGGAACTATTTTGGACTGGAGGGGATGCTAATCAAGCTGCTTTAGCAGCTAAGATTGAGTAGCAAAAAAGCGATCAAGTTAATAGTTTGGGCTTGATATGAGGTGGGGAGATTGATTTTTACTCAAATGGAGAACCTGGACATGATGTGTAGTGGTCCTATCCCCATGGTTGGTAATTCAATTGAATATGTTTTCATCTTTATCTGTCTGCTCCTCAATGCTGCCCAGAGCAGGATTTTTTGCACTCTGCAGAAATGGTGCTTTCTGGGTTTGGGGAAAATGGGCTTGCCAAAACAGGGACAGATTAATTTGCTACATTTCTTTCTTGGATGTTAGTACGAGTGTGGTTAAGCTCAAACATAGCAAAGTAGCTGTTAGGTTTTGATGTGTCCTAGATGCACAGTCCAGGTAACTAAATGTGTGCTGTATTGTTCATGGTACAATTGCTTAGCTCCAAAATGTTTAGGGGGGACCCACCTTCTTTCTATAAATTGAGATTCAACCATCTTTTTTTGACCTAAATTGAGCTGGAGGAACAAGGTAGTCAAGCTACCTGACCAGCTAAGATGCTGAATGCAAAATTTGATTGAATTCCTAGTTTCACCTTGATTGAGAGGGAATACTGATTGTTTCTCAAATGGAAAACCTGGACCTGATTTGTAGTCCTACCCTGGTTACTGTTGCCTAGGAGGAAGTCTGATTTTTCTCATCATCTCATCGAACTTGGCTCCAACATGCCTGGTGGCTTTTAAGGACTGGGCAAAATGGGCCACACAATAGGTAATTTGGGCTGATTAAATTGCTGCTCTTAGGTCTCCTATGGAACATAAGCATGGCTAAGCACCTCATTAAATGGAAGCTAGCAGATTTTTGTCCTTATCAACATGATGTCTACTTAACTGAAGGCGTGCTTTATTTTTCTCTGTTTATGGTTGTGCTATGATCTCTTAGTCCGTAACTTTTACTGGAATTTGCCTTTTCTTTTCAGTGGGCTCATTCATTGTGGAAAAAGAGATTTGGAGAAGAAGTTAAGGATGAACTTATTTATGTTGTGGCCATGGAGCGGGTACTTCAGATGGAAGACTTCATGGAGGTATGATGGGATTTTTCTTGCTGAATGGCTGTGTTGTTATGTAATTCTTGCCGAATACTGGTTTATTTGCTGTGTCTTCTGAAGGTAATTGCTTTTGGCTTATATAATTTTAGGAAACTATTGATCTCTTTACCTATTTCAGGATGGTGTATGGGTCTCATCATCTGATTATAAAAATGCTAGCCCTGATCCACTCCGAGACTTTGCAGAAGCATTTGCCAATGAGATCAATGACAAGAACATGGAAGATGTTAGCCGCTTTTGCAATGTATATGTTGATTTGGACTTCCAGGTTTGCTGCCAATAGAACTCTTATCATCTTCATTGCTATTGGCAGTTTATCTGCTCGGTTGCTAACTTGAGAGAAAGCAAATGTACCTTGAATTTCTTACACGCACCTGCAATTTATCCCAGGTTGCATGATATAAAACTATATATAAATAAAAGGAATAAAACCTTTGTGGGGCAAATGCATTTTGATGATACAAAAAAAATCGGTGCAAAAATCGTGCCTGCTTCATCCCTGTTCCAACGTATTGAGGTTTTACTAAGGTTTGTTTTTATTAGATTACTGGTTCTTAATTTTCAAGTGGCTTGACAGGTGTCAGAAGCGAAGATGATATGGGTTGATAGGTTAGGCTTTGACATGCGTCTTTGGTCTCAGAAAGGCACGTTTGATGTCCGAATTCCTTTCCCAAGAGAAGTGACTGATGTGAAGGGTGCCAAGTCCTCATTCAATGGTATGTCACAGCTTGCTTGGGAGGTGGAAAAAAACTATCAGACGCTGAACTTTAAGAAGGTGCAACAATTAAAGCAGATAACACACAAGGGATTGTAAGAAGTTAATTTTTCATAATTTTTGTGAGATACTATGATAGGAGGCCCTTAATGACCATTCTTTGCTGAGTTTTTCGTGTTCATACTTTTGATGGTTCAAGATTGACCCGTCCATTCAGACAAATTTGTTGAAATTACGAATTTGATTGGCAAGTGTTCATGTGCTGCATCATTTGTATTTTAGTTGTTCTAAAGCATGCTCAAATTCTTAAAGTCAAAATGCACTTGATGATCTCTGTCTGTGTGACACATGATTGTTTCTTGTTTCTTTTATCCTCTAAGATCTCTTTCTTAGACCCATCCTCTTTTGTCTATGCATAAAAGTTATGGTCCCAACCATCCATGCTCTGTACTCCTGCTATATACAGAGCCTGAACTGTTGAAAGGAATGCATTTGTTACTATCCATTGAAAAATATACGTTTCAGACTGTTACTGTTGCATGATGCAGCCATTCTCATCTAGCAACACTTCTTACAATTCAAGGTAAGAAAAATCCAGGTCCTTGTCATAGAGGAACAAACACGAAGAGACAAAGGGCACCGGCTAACTAATTGGAAACATCAATGAGAGCTTTAAAAGAACAATCCACAAGATCTTGGAATGGGTATTGAATCAACACTTGTCTCCTCAGATGTTAAAGAATAAGAACAAAAACAAAATCTAAGGAGCAACCCATTCTCAAAAACAAAAACAAAAGTCAATAAAAGAGTAACCCATTATCAGAATCTAAAGAAAAAACTAGAATTCAACTTGAAGTTTATGAGGAGCTCAACTGTACCCAATTCCCATCTCCATAACTACTATCTCTCCCTCACTCTGCTTACATTCATAATAGAACACAGTAAAAACCAGAGAGACAAAGAACTTAGATAGGCAGAAGAGAACTGCTGCAACAAACCTAAAAGCAAACTGAGCGAGGGACCAAGCTCATCATCATCATCATCATCAGTTGCTGTAACATAGAGCAGAACATAGATTGGGACAACAAGTACAGTTAAAATGAACATAAGGAGAAACCCTTGAATTTTTCTTCCTCTGATGAGTTTTTCTGATCTTTTTATTCCCTTTGTTCCGCAAGAATCATTTTCCAAAACTGAGATCACAAGTGAAAGAGTCCAACTTGCATCAAGATAAAGGTAAAAAAGGGCAGCCAGAATTGCCAAAAACCAACCCCACAGATAAACAACATAACTGTTAGGATCAAGCAGGCTGACCAATTTAATCGAGACTATAGCTAAAACAGCGTAAGTTAATGTAAAAAGAGAAACGCATAGCCAAGTGATCAATGGTTTCTTCCAGGCATAATGGATAGACGAAATCAGATCATTCAGCCCCATATTTTTACCAAGATAGCTAGAAGCTGATGCATGAATCGTTAGCATAATTCCGAAGAAGCATACGAAGAAAAAAGCAGAAAAAAAGCAAGTTCAAGTCCTACAAGAGTTCTTATATCGTTTTGACCAAGAGGAGAATTCTTCTCATAGCTATCCTCGACCTTTTCAATTAAAAAAGCCTGCTAAAAGATAGTGAAGCAGGCCAATAAGAGAGAAAGGGAAGAGTATGGTAAGCATGACTTTGAGTATGAACTTCCCATTTCTTGCTAATATTGTAATGGCTTCCCTCAAAATTCCAATCACATTCAATGGAGTTGCAACCATGGCTGGTGGTCTAGGAGATCTCAGAAGGGTAGAAAGCAATGGGAATTGAGACTACTGGTTTTGTGGCCAGGTTTCAACTGAATTCAGTTGTACAGATATGCAGTTCTATCATTCTAAACGGACACTATATAAGACAGAAAAAGTCCCCTCAGCAATATTTGCAGTGTTTTAATGTGTTATTAGCGGGTTGCCCCCATCAGTCAAGATCCGAATGCAAACATGAAATTTCGTACGGCAAGCACGAAGTTAATAATGAAATATAATACTACTTCAAAATAAAACTGTCCATGGAAGAAATAGTTGAGATTTAGTTTTCATCATAGTTTGCTAAACTCATCTTACTTGAAAATCCCAGTATCCAATACCCATTGAGTTTTAAATTAAATAAAAAATAGATATTAAACCAATAAAACCTTATTAACCAAGAGCTATCCGGTTAAATCCAGTCCAAAACGGACTACGTTAAGAAATAAAAAAAGCAATATCATTTTAATAAAAATGGTTAATCCGATTTTGATTTGATTCGGTGGCCTGCAAGTCAACTGAATAATCCCAATTACTTTAGATTATTTTTCGAATCAGATGTGGTCGCAGTAGCAAGTAGTAGCGGGTTTGACCGCCATGGTTTTGAAAGAAGCAAGGAATAGAAAGTTGACATGCTAATATCTTCATATGACGACGACGATTGCAATGCCTTATCGAACTCACCTCCCTCGGACATCACCATTTTTATATATCAGAGGGCAGCAGCATTACAGATAATCCTACCTTGATCAACGGACTATGCGAGGACATTCTTATAGAGGGAAGTTGATCTGGGGATATTTCTTCCACGTATTCATCACCACCTTTGCTTAATCAACCACTTCACTAATAACTATCTTTTGATCTATTCATATTTTAATTAATTAATAGTAAGTGCAAGACAAAAATATTTAGGTATAGAACATTTTAGTCCGGTCAACTCAGCTTTTAATTTAGTTCAGTTTAGCAAGTAAACTTGTAATACAATCAAAATCTAATTTAATTTTCTTAAAAAAGTTTTATTTTAAAATAATATTATTTTAATTTTTTAAATAAATAAAACGGATTGATTCAGGGATAGATGGAATGTTTTGCTTTAATTATAGAGTTAAAAAATTATTTGATTATTACATGAGTCAAGTCTCATTTAAAAAACTCTCTATAGAAATATTTGATTTTAGATGTTTTTTTAAAAATATATTTTTCTAAAAAATATTAAATTAATATTTTTTAATATAATTTTAATATAAAAAATTAACAAATAATTTTTTTTTTATTTACATGGGATGTCCGAGCCAGTTTACACATACCACGACTAATCCACACGGCCCACTCAATATCCTGCAAGTCCAGTGAGCAAGTAAGGCACCGCGGGAGAGACAGGCGTGCATGATGAGATTTGAATTCAAGTGTGGAGAAAGGGGATAAACCTCTCCCACCGCTACGCCAGAACCTCATTTGCACAAATAATTATTTTGATAAAACTGTAAGTTGTTTATTTTTGTGATTGCTTCTACGTGTGGTTAGAGTTTGCTCCCACGTTTTGTTGGTTAGTGTTTGCTTCCACGTTTTATACTATGCGTTTGGTTAGTGGCATCGACCAAATAACTAAGGTCCAACCTCCGATATCTTGAAGCTTCTTTTCCCAGTGGTTCTTGTGAGTGTGCAATATCCTCCTTTCTTCCTGTTAACCGTTGAAAACATAAACAGACCAAATTTAACCTCCATCTTCCTTCTCGTCAACTGCAAGCATGTCTATTAGTACAACACGCATCTTCAACCACCATCACTTTTGCACAAACTCAACTCTTTTGCAATCATTTTTAGGCCTCTCGGTTCATTTCTCCCTGTACTTGTCTTTCGTCTTGCTTGAGAAACAAGTGTTGAGAGTTTTCAGAGTGTAAAGAGAGCTCATAGTACAGGTGAAAGTCTGTTGAATTTGTAGTCTTTTTGCAGCTTAAGCTGTTTTAGTTTCTGGGTTTTGGTTGAAAGTCAAATCTTTGCTGCTGCTCTATGTTTCTGCTGTGATTTTTGATTGAGAGAGATTATTTCCAGGTCTTATGTTGGTGGAGAGTTGCTTTAGCTCAAGATAATGGCCACATAGAGGCTTTTGTTGATCCCATCACCAAGAACTCAACTTTGTAGAGCTTAGGATTTGCCTAATTTACCTGTTTTATCTAATAGTATAGTCAACGTCAGTCTTGATAATCCAATTAAGAGCTCATTAAGTAGTGGAATTTCTTTTAAATCCTTCTCAATAAAATTGACAAAAATAATTTAATATATATATAATTTTAGAAGAAAAAAAAAGGAGAAAAAGCATGCAGGGAATGGAAAAAAAACAAAAAAAAATAAAAAAACAAAAAACATGCGGGGAAATGGAAAAAAAATGCCAAAAATAAAAAATATATAAGAAAAACTGCAGTATTTTCACCATGTGTTTTAGAATATTGTTAATATATAATATATCTAAAATCTGATTAAAAAAATTAGCTTTAATAATAGACAATTATCCAACAATATTTTACATGATTGAGAATTTTGGTGTGAAGTAAATGTTTTAGTGATTATTTTAAAACTTGACTTAAATCTTGTTGTTGGGTGATTTGTATGATTTGAGTTTTTTTTTTTAAAAAAAAAAACCTTAGTGTAATCAAGTCAAAAAATCAGATTGATCTAAGAAAAATTAATTAATTTGTTTTCTTTTTATTTTTTACGATCATATTTTTTTTTATAAAATAATAAATTAAATTAATCTATATATCTCTTGACTTGTCACGAGTCAGGATTTAAAAACTATGGTATTAAATTAATCTATATATCTCTGGACTTGTCACGAGTCAGCATTTAAAAACTATGGTATTGATTTAACACTCAACAGTCAAGTATTTCGATCACCATCAATCCATCTACATTTGAGATCTTCAGCTTTGTCCCTCCTGTCAAGAAACAAGGCAGCCCTGGCATCAAATTTGCTCCCATTGGACTGACCAACATGTTCAATACTGGTGGCACAATTCAAGAAGAGTTGTCTTTTGATTCTGAAGAAGTTGAGACTTGTGTTAAAAATGGACGGAATTTCTTATCCTCCTCAAATTCATGTCCAATCAGGTGCTTGTTGAATGGGGCAGAGGCTGGTTTTGAGTTGATGGATGCATGGAGACTATTATCCATTTAATTGCTTCATGGAATCTGAAGGATACCTAGAACGTAACGTGTAAGGATCCATCAATAAATAAATTTTACATTAATGCACGTCTAACTATTCTCCAATCAAAGATTAATCATTCTTTGTATGTTGGATTAATGAGATATCAAGAGCCATGTCAGTGGTTTATTTTAATCATATAAATACAATCCTATTTACATGTACTAATTCTTCACACATTCATGGAAAAGATTAGAGGAATTGAGTTACAGATTTCAGAATTATAGCTTTGCTCAATCATGGATGGCTTCAGCACACCCCTTTACCACCTCATGCTGTGATTTTCCCATACATGGCTCAAGGGCACCCTCGAGTTGTCAAAGGAACTAGCTGGCCGTAGCCTAAAAGCAACCATCGTTACGACCCCTGCAAATGCTCCGTTCACCCTTTCCAAAACATCTACCGACCCGACAATCTCTTTGTCCATGGTCCCTATTCCAAGAGTTCAAGGATTACCAGAAGGGAGTGGAAATACTAACCATCTTCCTTCTCCGGATCTCTCTTTC
>NW_011500005.1:273146-405277 GCF_000495115.2 Populus euphratica
TCTTTCCCTTTTTTAATATGCCGCCAAACAACTCAGACAACCTTTTGAAGATGTTCTTAAAGAGATGTGTAATTCTGATAGCAGTACTCCAATTTGTGTTACTTCGGACATGTTCTTACCTTTGACACTTGATTCATGTCGCATGTTCAATACTCCTAGGGTTGTCTGTGGTGGGATGGGTGTATTGCCTCTAGTTATTGCAAGAAGTGTCTCACTACATGTTCCATGCCTGCCTAGCTTGTCTAATTCTGAGCCTATAAATTTAGCTTCAGTTCCATTTTCATTACACAAAAATGACTCCCCTGGCTCAGTTAGTCCCGGTGATGATAACAATCCATGCGGGCAATTCTGGCAGAGCCTTTCCAGGCAAATTATAGCAGCTGGGGTACCTTGTTAAACAGTTTAAGAGGCCTGTTCGGGGCCTTTGAATCTCTACATCAAAGAGAGGCCGAAGCATGGCTTCTGGGTCCACTTCTACTTCTTGGTCACATTAAACAAGGTTTGATGAATTCAGGGCCCCACAATGATCAAAAGCAATCTAGCCCGCACATCAAGTGGCTGGACCATGAAATGGAAGAGGTCGGTCCAGGTAATGCGATCCATGTAGCATTTGGTTCCCAATCATATATGACAGACGTTCAGATGGAGGAGATTGCTCTTGGGTTGGAGAAGGCAGGGCAACCGCTCATTTGGGTGGTCAGGTCAAGTACATGGATCCCACCAGTTGGATGGGAGGAAAGGATCGGGGAAAGAGCGTTTGGTCGTACGTGATTGGGTGGACCAGAGGGGTATACTAGCACACCCAGCAAATGGTGGGTTCTTAACTCAGTGGATGGAATTCAGTGTTGGAGGGCTTGTCAACGGATGGAAGCAGGGCAAGGATTGAAAGCTGGGTATATGGCGAAGGGAATAAGAGCAGGGCTCATGGTCCCTCGAGAACGTGATGCAATCACAATGTGACTTGCGATGCTGTGAAGGTGAGTTGATGCAGAGGAAGAAGGCCAGGGAAAGGACACAAGAGTTTATTGGTAGAAAGTCAAGGCAAGCTGTGGAGAAAGGTGGATCATCTGATGAGGAATTGGATCAACTAATTCAACGCCTCGTTCTAAGACTAGAGAATTCCAGGACTTTATAATTTAGTGCATTGGTCCTTTTCTAAATGGTGCATCACACAGTTTTATAGTCGTAGATTCAGTCCAGACTGGACTCGAATCATTAAATTACTAGGTCAATTTACATTGAATTGAACCTATTTTTTTATTTTTTTATTTCTAAACATGTTGTTTCATTTTTTTATAGATAATTTTGTTTGAAGTTCACCCTGGTCAAATTTAAATCACAAAAAATTATGATTTTATCATCTCAACTTGTCAACTATTAAAAAGTTTCTACAAGTCAAAGTTCATAGAAATAATACCTACTAAGATTAAAACTATAAACAAGATTGACACAATGATCTGTGATTTTGTAATCGTTACCCCTCCATTTCATCGTCATCATTCTTAACCAACCAGAAAGTTACAAACGGCAAGAATACAACTTCCCCACCAAACTCACCGTGTTAAGAAGTATCTGTCAAGCAAACTTCACCTTTCAATAGCTGCTTGCCAGAAGACCTCAACCACCAAGCGATGTGTTTTCATTTGGCAGATGAACAAACATACACAAGACAGGAGCTAGAAACTCTAGGAGAAATTAAAAAGAAAAAAGAAGCTATCCAGTAGATAACAGAGACAAGAGGCAACTGTAAGAACCTTGTACGCTTTATACAGCCATTAGTGCCAAGCGAAAGTTATCAGTCACCATGTCTTTTATTTTACCAATCAAACGGTTGTGTTTGGTGCTGCCAGACTTGCTTAGCTTTGGCTGGAAGAGAGAGCTGAGCATGGCTTCCAAACCTTGCGTAGTGTATTTCACATGTCTGCTGGGACTAGCATCAGTTTCAGCCTGGAATCCATGGTCCTGCAAGTAGCTCCTGTACAGAGGTACATAAGCCTGGACAACAAGTTTACACATCTTCAGCCTTAAGTCTTCGCAGGGAACAACCCAATTGGATTGCTTCTGGTACATGTGATCAAGCTCCTCATTGAATGACTTCAGTCTCTTCTTGAACAAATCCCCCTCAAATCCCCTAGTGGGAGAAGATAAAATTCGACTCTCTTGGCTAAGAGAAGCAAATATTTTTCCCCAGCTTTCTCTCAGGTAAAGAGTCATGTAATAGTCCCTATACTGTTCATGAGCTTTCAACCAAGAATCTCCCATCAAACCTCCAAGATTTGTTCCTTTCAAGCTGCAAAAATGACAATGGTTATTCATCATGAAAAGGTAGGACAGTGTGAGATCATAGTGGGCTTTTGACCATGCATCCAAGTTTAGACCAATCTGCTTTATTATGCAATAAATCTGGTTGGTAACGAGTTCCTCTTGGTACTTCTCTTGTTTCCAACTCTGTTGAATTGTCAGAATCTGAGTCAACAGTGGCCTATAATCATCCCCTAGTAGATGATTACAGTAATCGGTTACAAAGCTTACTAGCCTTGGAACACTACCATCTAAAGGAGGAGAACTTCGCCTTTGCAGCTCCACTTGGATCGGAAGTTCCCAGAAAATCTCACAAGCTCCATTAACAACTCCCTTGAGGAGATCCCTAGTCATAGTCTGGATTTCAATGCATGCTGACCCTCCAAAAAGTCTGTTGAAATCCACTCTCAGATTGTCCAACATCGCAAAAATGTCCAGTAGCTTCATGAGCTTCACTGGATCATTCTTACACTCTGTAATCTTCTTTCCAAAGCGGAGGAAAGAAAGAATTCCAGATTGTGTAACGATTTTTGCGAAGCAATCCATCCAAACTTCTGGTCCATTCTTCTCAAACACATCACTGCAAATCTTATATTCAGTTTCAAAAACTTGTTTCACGGCCAACTGCAAATGCTTGCACCATTGATCAACGTAACACTCAACATCTTGCACATCATCAAATTCGTTGAATGAGTGGTTGAGGTAATCCAAGTCAAGAGCTTGAAAACTTCTCATGGTATTCAGACACCGAACTTCAACGTAAGTCGAAATGCATTTCTCAAGCCTGTTAGCTGCATCTAGCCTCTCAACAATAGCCTGAAGCTTCTGTATAACAGCCACTGGCAGAGGAGATGGGGCAGTGGAGGCTTGATTTCGCATAGAAGATGAAAAAGAATCCAAAACAATACAAACGCAGTTCTCCACAAGAATCTGCTTGAATTCAATTTCAAGTTTGTCAAATGCAGCACAGAGAATCCCCCCACCGAGCCGAGCTTGTCTGTCAGTGGCTTGCAACTCTTGCAGGATGGTCAATGACTTGTTGACGTTCAAGATGTAAAGATCATCGTGAACTGCATTATCTTCCAGAAACTCAAGAATAGCCTCCAGCCACTGAATTGCTAGCCCGCAGTTGTCAGCCAGAAATTTCAATGATTCCTCAAGCTGTTTCACCATTAGCAGGTAAGTTGAAAGATCAGAACACGGGTGATACAATAGTGACTTCTGGAGCTCTTGAATGATATCATACACCTTTAGCACCGCTGAGGCAGGGCCAATGGCACGATCAATATGCTCTCTAATTGCAACAAATTTGCACTTTTGCCTGGGGACATGTTTAACAGCGGCTTCCAGAAATGGTAATCTTTGTTTCATCCCCTCCAATCTTTGGCCTGTACTGTCAAAAGCAGAGGCAAGAGCTCTTGAATTCTCTAAACTGGTCTTTAAGACTATCCTGGAAGCTACAAGATTGTCAATGCCATCCACTTGAGACATTGCCAAATCAAGCCCTAGCCCTCAAATTCCCAGTGAAATGACTCGACTACTATTTCATCTGGTCTTTAAATACTACACTGCAATGTCAAGATTCAACAAATTGTCCAAAAGGATTCTCTCTTAGTTTCTTCTCTGTCACTCATTTTACTTTTCTTCACCAAACTCACCAAATCAGGTAAAAAAAAAAAAAAAACAGAAGACTAGCCATATTCAAACCAAACCTCACTTGCAAAACAAACATCTCTCAGAAACCCCAACAACCACGTAATGCAGAATCAATAGATTAACATTGACTTCCAGAATTCAAGAACAGAAAAATAACCCCACTTGAACTTTAAAAACAGCATCTGAAATTATCACTTTTGGACATCAACCTCAAAATACCAATATGACAGGAACTGAAGTTTCTACTTTCTATCAACAACTAAACAACCAAGCAAAAATATAAAAAACAAACAAAAACTTACCTGTTTAGGATCTCCATTGACGACGTCAAGATATGCAAAGAAGGAATCCGCCATGAGCTCTCTCTTTCGATTCTGATGTTGATGGTGATGATGGTAATGGAAAAAACGGGCCATGGATTCCATTGCTAGTCGATGATTTCTTGCAGAAGATTAAAAGTATTGAGCATATCAAATTTCTTTCTTCTATTGTATTTTGATGCATCAAAAAATCTTGAGAGTTAAGAGAGAGGACATGTGCTCTTTGCTTGTGTTCCAAAAATTATTTGTTTTGATAAATTTTAGGTGGCTTTTTTGCCACAAAAAGGACCAAGAAATCGAGAAAACAAACACCTCAGGTCTTGTGGAGGACTATAAATTCTGCGTTTCAATGCGTTCCAACCCAACCCAACCCAACCCCACCCCCCACAAAAACACACACACCGTATTTTGTTCATCAGAGCTCAACAATCCTGTTTGAACATCCTAGTCTGATCTACTATTAGTCTTTTTTGGGATCATGAAATGGTAAAATTGAAAGAAATCCCATGAAAATATATTAAAAAACCAATAAAAACAACTCAAAAAAAAAAAGACGCAAGGGAAGGTGTAGTGCCACTTGGAACTTTCAAGTTTCCATGTCTCTAGTGCCAAATAGTTGCCATTGCCGCTTGCCAAGCTTACTTGATTTTTTCTACACGGTATACATCACCTTTTCCGTTACAAGTATTTGTTTTCGTGCAACTGCAAGCTTCTTCTCTTGCGTGTGTGTGTGTGTGTTTGTAAAGCTAGTACATAAAAAATTATTTATTTTCCTAGCGGTGCTTTCCAATAAAACCCAACTGTTTCCCAACGGTTAAATATTCTGTGCTTCTTGTAGTTGTCTCACTGTTTTCCTCTGCTATGGCAACTCGAATGATCTTGCTGATCCACCGTTTGACATTAGCAGACAGGAGAGTTTAGAAAAATAATTTGATATGTCCAACGGGAACTTTAGTGTCAGAGGATTTCCCTTTCTTTCTGATGTTCCGACCAATGTCACCTTTGCTCCCCTTTCTGTCTACTGGCAAATTCTCGGATGCTCCCCTTTCCCAGCTTCAAAGAAGAGACTAAGACTGATAGATTGATGAACTTGTGTACTCTGCATTTTGCCCACCCCACGAGGGACTGCTTCTTCAGGAACCCTCCATTTGACAACAAAACAATTCTCAAGGTTTGGATTTAGTAAGGTATGGCTTTCTTGATGTTTAGCTTGTCAATTGTTTTTTAATAATGATGGCCTCAAATGAACCTGAATTGCCTTGTATTTTGCAGTGTGGAGGTGTGCTTGGAGCTTTACATTGACAAGGGGTTGGATGGGACATCAAAGAGACAAGGATAAAGGGCCTCCCTGTGTGCCGCAAGTCAATGTCTGGTTCTAACATTGAATGGGAGCAAAACAAGGAGGGGCTGAAGGGTGCACGGTCCATCTCAGCCAGGCAGAGGAAGAGGGACTTCTAATTGTATCACCAAAATCTGAACCAATTTAAATCACTATCGGGCCATACATGTTTGAGATCTTCAGCTTTGCTCCAGTCAAGAACTAGGCAATCAAATTTGCTCCCACTGGACTGACCAGCATGTTTCACAGTAGAGGCGCAATCCAAGAAGTGGACTATTTTGATTGTGAAACTGATTCCAGCGTGAAGACTGAGATTAAAGATGTATCTCCAAACAAGTGTTTCTTGAATGAAAGGATTTTTGAGTGGGTGGATAATGGCAAAGTGACCCTTGGTTTGAATCTCCCCAGTTCATTTTAGATAAAAAAAAAAATTAAATAAAAAAATCCTTGAAATTAACTCGTTCAAGTCAAGCAGCAAGCAGCGCAGGTCGGTTGATCTACTGGGCCACTAAGGCTAGAGCGGATAAATATCCAAAATAATCTTGAAAGAATTGGAGTAAGGTTCTGGTTTAGCATGCCATTGGGTTCTCCCGCACATAGACATGTTCGATAAAAATGGTTTGCGAGGGCTGGTATGGATAATGCCTCCTCTGTTTAGAATTCACAGAGCCCATGATTCTGCAATGGCATTTCGAGCATCCAGATCTTGACTGTAGAGAGAGATCCGACATTTGCCCACGAAACCATGGGTTATGAGGTGGCTGACCCAATACTGATGGACCCCTGATACCCCTTTCAATCTTGTTTGAATTATAAATGGGCCCCTCTCATCTCATGTGAATTGTCAGAAAATTACTTGTTTAGTGATTGTTTCCTAAAGATTCCTTGTTTGAATTATGAACTCATGCATCAGAAGATCTTTGATGGAGAAGTCTTGTGAATTACTCTTGAAAGTCCATGAAGAGATAGAGTGTCACGTGGAGGTTTTTTTCCTACCTGTCACCCTTCTTTTTCAAGCAAAACGCTATGATTTTCTGAATTTACTTGGTTTTTTTTTTAAATAAAAATGCATGCATGGACCACCCTTTAATTATTACAAAAATAATAATAATAATTTCATCCTAATAACTAACAACTGGAAGGGTAAGAGGGCCAGACCTGACACGACGGGTAGACAAACAAGATTATCTAAAATGTTGTCCTAGCAATTATATATAGAGAAAAAACGACGGTCCATTTTGTGATGCTAGCTTGGCTTCTGTTTTTTTGGGGTTAAAGCATAAGGATGATTCATAGCTAGTGTTAGTTGAGAGAGTTGAAAAGCTCTTGAATAATCTTAGCCACTGTGGAATCGTTGACCAACAACACGTGGAGGAGGTTGAACAGTCGCGTTCTCTCCGCACCTAGATTTACTGCATCTCCTTTCTAATAAAATACTCGCCTCTTAATGTCACGACGACTGCATAGTAACACCATCAACTCTTAATCCACTGATGTATTCTTCTTCTATTTCTTTTTAAATTACTATACTTCACCTAATCCTATAAATTTTAAAATTAATAATTATATAAATTTTTGACAACTTTAAAATTCATGAACTTAAATTTATGTATAATTTTACAAAAAAAAATTAAAAAAACAAGTTAGAGGTTTTTAAAATAAAAAAAAAAACACTTTTTATTTTTATTTTGAAACGATAAGATAGCAAGACTATATTATAAAAATTATATTACCGTTTCCTTTGGTATGCGCACTCTTTCTGGAAAAAATCATAGAATAAAACGGTTATGTATCTAAAAAATCAAATAATAGAGTATATTTAATAAGTATAGTTGACCCAGAAATTTTGTGTGGGTGTGGGTCTTTATCGGATTGAGTCGCTTTTAAATCTCTACTTTCCATGGATCACGCCTGTTTCTGGCGGGTGGCCGTTGCAGATTGAAGGCGATAATTGTTGCATTAATTCTCGGATTTGTTTGTATTCATGCCATGAACCCCTTTTCTTTTGGTTCTTGGTGGAGTAATCCCACGCAACAATATTTATCAAACAAAATTCTTCTTTAATCCATGGCATGTCTTTCCCAGGTTATACTTCAATGACTTGCATTTAATTTTCTCATAGCTATAAAATACAGTTCAATCCGGTAATTCATCCGATCTAGATGAAGGCTTGAGTTTTAAATTATCATTGTTAAGAGAGTTAATATATCTTTTTAATCAGCATCAAAACAATATATTTTAAAACAAAACTTAAATTCTATTAGATCATATCACATCGAATCAAGTTTTAAATCAAGTTAATTTATTAACCTTTTTTTTTCTCCTATTATTCATACCAATTAGATTCAAGATTGGCCAAGTATCAAATCAATCAGCCATACTAATCCAAGTTTTATCACACTGATTTTTCTTTTTCTTTTTTTAACATGCAATAAAACATTTTTTCACAGGTGGAGTGAGAGTAATGATCCATGCGAGCAAAATCAAATTATTCAATGGAGTAGCTTTATATCTAACAGCATTTTTCTTGTTTTAATGATTAAAGTATTTATGAATTTAATTTGCATACGAAA
The DNA here is from genome assembly GCF_000495115.2 of Populus euphratica. Lineage (NCBI taxonomy): Eukaryota > Viridiplantae > Streptophyta > Magnoliopsida > Malpighiales > Salicaceae > Populus > Populus euphratica. The sequence goes on from NW_011500005.1 coordinate 281,336, forward strand.
ATTGAAATCAATTGCCATTCAAGTTTTAAGAATTCCATTTTATTGAAATTCCTGTCAAGTGGATAATAATAAAAATAAATAAAAGTAAAAGCAAAAAGCTTCAGTGCTCCCAAAAATAAAAAAGAAGTAAAGAAGGGGAATAGGCAATGATTTTACTCATAATGATACCACCTGCACCCTGTTTATGACTGGAAAGACAGTCGTCCATGCATTAAATTCAGTTAATTCAGATACAAACAATATATATATATATATATAACTCTAATAAAGTTTTCTACTTGGGAAATTGATTTATGGGCATGTTAAAATTGCAAATATGTGGGATACCATCCGTTTATTGGATCAGGATTGTTTTAAGAAATTATCTTAATATCCTGGAAAAATTGTACAGGGAATTAATATAAAGTTCTCATGAATTATAATATAGACAGCAAACTTTAAGATTTAATAAAACTTATAAGCTGTAGTTCTTTCTTAAGTAACACTTCAAACCATAATATTTTTATAAGTTTACTGCTCACTGCTTAAATTATTTATGAAATAATAATCGACTGGACTAATTCAGAATGTTATAATAATTATTTTTTAAATTAAATTTTATTTAAAAATATATTAAAATAATATTTCATCCATAACAAAATAAAAAAATGAAGTCTTGTTTTGTATTATATTTTAAATAGTATTGTATTTTAAATAGAAGTTGGGTAAAATTTAAAAAATTTATTTAAAATTAATTTTTTATATATTTTTAGATTTTTTTAATGTATTTATATTTTTTAAAATAAAAAATTATCATTTTAATATATTTCTAAATAAAAAATCCATTAAAAATTAACAACTAACACCATCCCAATCCACCTTTTGCTTTTAGAAACCACTTAAACATCTAAAACACATAAATGGCAGTTTAGTTTAATATAAAATACTTGCAAAGCATTTAAGGCAGCCCATCATTTTCTTAGCAGGAGTGTCGGTGAGAGAGTATAGACTACAGTTTTGTTGTGCTGTGTACTCTCTCTTTCTATCTCTATAGATAGACACATGAATGGTGAGAGCGGGTGAGAGAGGAGTGTCTTCGTATATGTTGTGTATTTGCTCCGTCTCTTTCTATCTTTCAGCCTTTTGTCTCCACCTTCTCATTTACACCACCACCTGCACCAAATAAGCTTTTAAAAACACATTAACCCCATAATTACCAGGCCTTAGAAAAAGGAACTTGTTCACTCGTGTCAACTACTACCTCTCTTTCTTCACATTAACAGCACTTAGAGAGAGATAGAGAGAATGGGCGTGGATTTGAGACAGGTGGTTGCTGGGGTGCTGACTCTAACTATGTTTGTAATGCTTGGTAACATGATCAAGAGAGACCATTTTGATTCTGTCGAGGTAAATCCCTTTTAGCCCTTCTTCATAATTCTCTATGGTACTTTGTTCCATGTGTGTATGTGATCTTTTGTTCATTCAAGTTTCAATTTTTTTCCCATTTGAAGCTGTGCTTCTTGATGGGGTTTTAGTCTGGGTTTAGATCTTAAGCCCTTTTGATGGTTCACTTCATTTCCCACCTTGCATTTTCTTTCTGAAGTTACAGGCTTTATGGGGTTTCATTTGATATCAGTGCTCTTGTAGTTTAGTGAAATAAGATCTGCATGTTCTTGGCCCAAATGCTGTGGCTTTGTGGTGCTTGTAGTTCATTTTTTCCTTCCTTGTCAAATTCTCATTAGCCTCCGGATGCTGTTTCATTCAATCTTTGTTCTTCTGTTGAATTTGTGTAGGATCTTTAAGGTATCGTAACTGTTATATTAATCCGTTTAATCTGGGACTTCTTTCTTATTTTCATTCCTTCATATTGAGATTAAATTAAGCTGATGTACTAACATTATTGCTCTTTTGGGCTACTGATGATATAGAAGAAGCAAAGGGATTGAATTTATTTTTTTCTTCTAATTGTTCAGGCTCTCGGAACTTTCTGGTATTTTTTTTTTTAATTTCCTCTCATGTTTGAGGTTTCAATTTTGTTCTTTACGACATCTCTTGGAGCAAAGTTAATAATTATAGGGTTTGATAATTTCCACTTCATACTTGAACCATTGTCTAGTTTCTTACTCTGTGACGGAACCTGTCATCCAATCATCATTTGCTGTGGATCTATATGTGATTCTCCTTTTCATTCTTTTGTCTTTTGTTTTGTAAAGGGGAAATTTCCTGGAGCCAGGGACGTCGAGTTTGATAGTGAGAAGGTTTCAGAGCAGGGTCTTGTGACATTTTCGAAAAAGAGTACAAATGGGCCATGGGTGGAGGGTGGCCTAGAGCTAAAACCATGCTGGAAAGAGTCAAATTTTGGTAGGTTCACTTGTGAACTTGATAGCTGCTGAGAATTTCACGTGGTATTTATTCCTATAAGTGCGCTCACTGATATACTACATAATCTTGTACACTGTTTCCTTCTACTTCTCCTGAATTCTCACCATTTTAACAGATGATGTAGAGTCAAAAGGGTTTGTCACTTTCTCATTGACTAATGGTCCTGAGTACCATGTCTCACAGGTATCTTAAGTAGCCATTTGAATCTTCTTTTCATTTGCAGAAGGATTCTGCCTTCATCAATGAAACATCTGCTTTCCATTCTTGTTCTACTCCTTTAAATATTTATACCTCTTTGCTGGTGATTGCATTCTCCAGATCGCTGATGCAGTTGTAGTAGCAAGATATATTGGAGCAACTCTTGTACTTCCTGACATTAGGGGGAACAAACCAGGAGATGAAAGGTTTGCAGCATGTTACTTTCATGACAATCACCTTTTTTTTTGGAACGAACAAAAAAAAATAAAGTTGCTGGCCCCTTTTCTGCCATTAGATTTGTTTGAGATGATCCGGATGGTAAATTCCTGAAGAAGTATCTAGCTTTGCTATTTTGTTTTTCTCAATTTTATTTTTATATGCTGGGGTAATGTTTCCTTCGCAAATAAGTATTTTCCTGTTACTAATTCAACCACAGCTATAGAACTTTCTTTCTCTCTTTTCTTTCCTTTCTTTCCCAGATCATTTGCTATCTCCAATGGAACAATAATGGAAATGGCAACTTCACCCATCTCTTTTAGGGGAAATGTTGTACGAATTTACTAATTAAACCTTCCTATTATTTGCATTTGGAAACTTGTATGTGTAATAGTTCCCAGTTTCATATTTATCTAATTATATTCATTTTCAAAACTTGATGCCTTATTGTAAACCTCCTAAGGCATGTACAGTCCGACTTTGCTTCACTGCCCAGCTGAATTGGCTAGTTTTTTCAAAATGTTACTGTTGAGTGTTGGTTTGCTTAAGATAAAGGACCATAGAATTGTGATCTCTGAAGAAGTTTCCAAAATATGATCAGGTAGTGAATTAATTTCATTGAGAGCTTTTGGGTGCATGCTAAAAAAATTGACATTTTACAGGAAGTTTGAAGAAATATACGATGTTGAGAAATTTGTTAAAAGCCTAGTCGGGGTGGTCAAAGTAGTTAAAGGTCTGCCTGAGGATGTATCAATTCGAGATTTTGCTGTTGTCAAGGTCCCTAATCGAGTTTCAGAGGATTACATTGCTGAGCAAATTGAACCAGTCTTTAGAACAAATAGCAACATAAGACTGGCTACATTCTTCCCTTCAGTAAATATGAGAAAGACCACAAAAACAAGTGCCAGTGGTCCAGTTGCATGTTTGGCAATGTTTGGAACTTTAGAGTTGCAGCCAGAGGTTAATGAAGTGGTTGACTCCATGATTGAGCGACTAAGAACATTGAGTCGCAAATCTGATGGACGATTTATTGCTGTTGACTTGAGAGTTGAGATATTGGACAAGAAAGGTTGCCATGGAAGCAGTGCAACTGGAACAAAGAGTTGCTTTAGTGCACAGGAGATTGCCATATTTTTGAGGAAGATTGGATTTGGCAAGGATACCACAATCTACCTCACTCAGCCAAGATGGGATGAAAGCCTTGATGTTCTGAAAGATATATTCCCAAAAACTTATACAAAGGTTAGGCATTTTTCATTGGTTTCCCCTTTCTAATGTTTTCTCCTTCCAGTTAGTCTAAAGACTCTAAACCATTCTTTCCCTTTGAAAACTTTTGCAGGAAAGCATATTGCCTGCAGATAAGAAGGCAAAGTTCCTTGAATCTGAAGATTCAGAGTTTGAGAAGGTTATTGACTTCTACATGTGTTCGCAAAGTGATGTCTTTGTACCAGCCATCTCTGGCCTATTCTATGCCAACGTAGCTGGTAAGAGAATAGCATCCGGTAAGACTCAAATACTTGTTCCAGCTGACATTCCTGGCACCTCTTCCTCTGTTACCAACCATTTCTCCCCCTATATCTCCAAGAAGAACCACCTGGCACATTCCTGTTTTTGCTAGTAATCAATGCCAAAAACCCTGAAGAGAGCACAATGCAGCTTCTGTTGTAGTCTTCAATAATAGTTCTTACTTACTCCATTGCTTCAGTCAAGCCTTTCTTGTAAGCAGATGAACATTTGAGTTACATCATCCACACTTCTATTTAGGAGTGAAAGCACCCCAAAACAGAAGTTTACTGTTTTCATATGATTTTTTAAAGATGGTTCTATATAAATAGGACAGGTAGGTTTGTGAGTTATGTTCAAGAATTTGTTTGATGTTTTGTAAAACTTTGAATTATAAGTTGTTTGTTGTAAAATCAGTTTGCATTTTATGAGGTGGTTTTGTAATTGTTTGAATGATGTTCTAGGCTTGGACTGTAAGCTTAGGGTTGTGTAACATAAGTTGGAAGATGAAAGACAGACAGACCAGGTTTCCTCCATTGATTTTGTTCAATATGCAAAGCTGGAAAGATCCCATTGAAGGCTTCAGAATTGGAGAGCATCGACATTTATGGATTTCTTTTTTCTTTTTTCTTTGGTTGATGAACATTTTTGGATTTTCTAATCTGGGCTTCGCAGGGACAAGAAGGCAGCAGCCAACAATCTACATTTGTAGGGGCTAATCGCTAATTGGTCTGTGGTTTACCAAAATAATGATTGACCTAATCAAGGGTCAGTACCAAAATTATTACTAAGAATTAATGTAAGAAATTTTGTTTAGCTAGCAGCAAAATCGAACAGCTGAACCAGTAAAGGAAGCTATCAAATGAAGATAATGAAAAACTGATTTAAGGAATTCTGCTCATAATTAACAAAGTTTCCTTATTTTTTCACGGTATTTTGGAAAAGGTAGTAGCCGTTGAACTCTTTCCTAGCTTGGAACTCTAAGCCAAAAACAAAACCCCCTATATACAGGCATTACAAACAAAATCTTTGCAAGAATCATTCAAAAAGATTCAGACCCTTTTTTCTGAAACAAAATATTCTAACAGATCTTACAGAATCCAACAATGTCCAATTCAACAAGATGTGCAGCTTGCAGATTTTTGAGAAGAAGATGTCGTCAAGATTGTGTCTTGGCTCCATATTTTCCTCCAACCTATCCCCAAAGATTTGCTAGTGTCCATAAAGTCTTCGGTGCCAGCAAGATTACTGAATTGCTAAAGGTATATTTATATACAAATCTCCACTCATCAACTCATTCATGAGCAATCCAACCATGCCAACACTCAAATAATTTCATCAACTAAGAGTATATCGTAGTAAAATTTCTTTCCCCTCACAACTAAGCATCCATTCACCATTTCTTTTAGTTAAAGACGCTATTCATTCAAAAACTTCCAACCATGCTTAACTAGTGCATCTGACGTGACATCACTATCAAATAATCTATTATCATCTAAGAAGCTTATTGGTGATGAGTATTTTGGGATTCATAGCGCTATCCGTATTTTTAATCTTTAGTGACGATTGATAGATAATATTGATTGCGATATGGTGTGCTCACTCTTTTATAATCTTGGATTCGCGTGGAATGCAGCAACTTCCAGTGCATTTACGTTATGATGCAGCAGAATGCATGTCAATTGAGGCAGCATCACGTGCAAGAGACCCAGTTTATGGATGTGTTGGAGTCATATCTCAGCTGCAACAACAAATAATTGATGTTCAATCTGAGTTGGTGAAGATAAAGGGTGAATTAGCAGTTCACAATGCTCAGCAACAACTACAACTAGAAAATGGAGAGAAAGCTAGTGAGCAGCGACAAGATGAACTTTTATGGCTCGGTTCGACTCAGCATGACCCTTTGAATTTGGATCAACTGCTAATCCAAGCAAATGATTACCAAAAATCCCACTTTTAGTGACTTTCATCTAGGAGTAATCAAGTTGGTCTCCATGATTTATATGTTCATTGCTGGTTTCTAATGCATTTTCAGTTTTCTTGCGTAATTACCAATGATTATGTCCCGGGGGGGGGGGGGGGGGGGGGGGGCGCGCGCCAAGAGAGAAATGATATGACTGCCGAGTACGGACTCATTTGTACCAGTCCTGCTCTTAACTCGTTATTTCTCCGGTTCCATCTACTCCATTGGACGTTGTTTTCAGTTGTTCTAGCAAGTACATGATTTTACCAAAATCCCTTTCTTTTCGGCCATTGATTTATACAATCCGCTAGCAGACCTCACTCATTCAAAGTCTGCGATTTTTCACGCAGTGATCTCAGAAAAATTCTCATGCAAAACAAGCAGGTTCCATCTTTGTTGGTGTGTTCACGCCTAGCCAAGTAAAAGGATATTTACTCCCGGGTTTCAAATTAAACTAGAAAAAAATACTAGCGATCAAAGCTAGCTAGGTCAACATCAAGGATGAAACAATACTGTTTTAATAAAAACAAACTATAAACTGACCTAACAACTCAAACCCCTGTTTTAATAAAAACAAACTATAAACTGACCTAACAACTCAAACCCTTGCCCATTTACGAGTCAATCCCCATTACATGTCTCACAGTTATGCTCCTGCAATCAGTCCAGCGTGCGTAATCTGACCGTGTTATCGTCCCATAATTACTAGTTTACAGAAATATTGAAACAGATGGCAATGGGAAAAAAACAAGCATAAACATTCAATATAGAAATCCATCCTAAATATACAAGAGTGAACTCGTGATATCATCATTCTTCGTAGGACTCACCATCAATGAGAAAGTGCTGAGGTCTGTCGATCATGGTGTTCCATCTAGGCTTCACTTTGCCCGATATTCCTTTCCAGGACTTGGAAAGGACAGAGAAAAAACACACACTTTAACCATTCAATTCAATTGCAAGAAAGAGCAACAAAACCTAATCAATGTATGTTCCAAAATTCCAATTTATTAATACCATTACCTCTCTTGACACATACAAATATATTTCCATTCTTTTTTCAGAATGAATTACATCAAGTATCCGATAAAATATCACTAGTTACGCTTTAATCACAATAAAATGACACTTTAAGCGATATGAAAGTACATGTCTATCTAGTACAAGTATTTTCAAAATGAAAAGGGCAAATCTACTTGTTTGTATCTTAATTTACAATTGAAGTAATCGGAGAGGATATAGCACGACTTAACTGTTTATAGTTGTTTAACACTATTGAAGAATCTTCTTACCATGTTAATGGTTAGGTTATATATATATATATGTATGTATGCATCAGTGCCCCATGTCAGGTTTATCAATTTAATGCATGCCTTCATTAAGACATCTATGCATTCCGAGCAGTTCTTAATCGTCGAAATGGCTTTCTAAAGTGCTTGGATAGTGGAGTCTTTGGTACTGGAAGGAGTTTTCCAGCTGCAGCAAGAGGCCAGCTGTAAAAAAGCAGGCAGCAGTGGTCGGGATGAGAAGTGGTGATTTCACACAGAAATACAGCATATGCGTTCAAAAAAACACTACTTGGAAAGCCCTCAAAACATTCTTATGACTTGCCAAGAATAACAGTAGTGATAAAAAGAAGAAAACCCAAGCAACCAAGTTCAAGCCATCTAATTAAATGAAAAAGGTGCCAGAACGCATTAAACCAAGACTCGTAAGCAAAACAAGGTGAATTCAAGGTACACCCATGCATGACTTAAGTTGACAGGATGCAAAATATATCTTATCCTACAAAAACTGGTGACTGAACTAACCTGACAATGCCGATGGCAACGCATATAAGCCATTGTTTCCAATTAAGTCTCACAGTTGTGGTAAAGTCTCCAGTGAATTCAATGAGGATTATCTGTAAAGCAATTCGCAATAGCAATGTCACCACCCAGTACACTGATAATGAAAGCCAAAAGAAAAGGTGGCGGCGGCTGCTCACCTGAAGGATGACGGTGAATCCAACTATTCCCATAAACAAACGGTTTTTTGTTACTCCTTTAAAGACATTTATTTGATCTGGCTTTCGAGCATTGAACTCATTGAAAACCTTTCAACAATTAGCGAATGTAAGCCTTGCATCTTGAAAAGGCAAAAATAACTTCTTCGCAAGCAGTATAATTGGGAATGATAATGGTATCATTTTCATTTTCCACTCAACAGACTTTATGAGACTCAAGAATACAGCAAATGGTACTATTAGTCAAGTGGAAAACTTACTTGACAGAGAACAAATGCATTGAATATCATTGTATTCTTCACAATTGTAGCATGTTTCTTGTCGTCGTGATTCAAATTAAGAATACTCAAGCCCCGGAAGTTGAGCACAAGGAGAACAGCAACTTGATATAGAGCCTGAAATTGATGAAAAAGAATAATAGGTCATGAATAAGCCTTGAAGCTACATTAGTACTCAGCCCGTAGTACTCTCAATAATTTCATCAGGCAAACTGAGCATTTCAGAGAAGAAATACCTGTATGAGCAAGTTCCTCCACATGATGTTTGTTATGAGAGGTTCCCTAAAAGAGCAAGCAGAAGATCATATATTTAGATCACCATCCATCAATTCGGAAAGATTAGCAAATACATCGATCACTATTATGCAACTTCTACAATCACAATATGCAAGAGAATCCCCGGACCATACTTCAAGCAAAGGTCAGACACAAGTAAAATGACAAAGAAACAAAGGATTACGCCTGAAAACTGTGTTTCAGTAACATCCTGTGTATTCTTACTTTCCATGAGTAGGTGCAAAGGTTATTTTAAATTTCAATGTAGTTAAATTCAGCAAGTACTCTACTCTATCGGGACATGATGCTTGCAGAGTAGAGCAGAAATCATTTAATATCATGAATCCACAACTTAGGAAAACCTGATATATCCTGAGCTCTTCACAACCATTTAAATTCAACAAGTTGGCAACACAATTCTATACAATACAGAGTATATAATACATTGCTGAACAAGTTCTCAACTTGACAAAGCATTGCATAGCTATCTACAAAGACAGAAATATGGCAGCAAAATATCTATGAAGTAAATGGGCCATTTTAATCAGAATAGAATAGTATAACACGTGCGCACCAAAAGAAAAGGAAAACTAAAATTGATCTACATTGGATGGACTACAAAAGCAAAAACCTCACAACTTTGTCACAACCAAAAGCAAGATTCTACATTTTTTCTTGGAATCAGAATTCAGAAGGCATAGAGAAGACCTAAAATTTTGTTGGATGTCAGACTGTAACATTTGGAAGTTCCTCATTTGTTAAGAAAACTGTAAACTCCCACGATTTGCCATCATTGATCATCAAAATAAAAGCAACCTCAATTCCCCTTCTTCAAAACAGGAAATGATCAAACAAAAATCTACCCTCAAAACTTACCACCAAAGCAAGGCCAAGGGTCAACATTAAGTTACATTAACCATCAAAATGCCACAGTACAAAGAACAGGCAATTTAAGAGTCACATTAACTGCAACTTGCATTTATAGATTAATGCCTAACATAACGTAATTGGCTAAGCCATAGTACAAACCTCCGACCAACTGGTGTCCTATGCATAAGGTGATCTGTTGGTGGTTCTGTAGCCAATGCAAGTGCCCCGAGAGTGTCCATGATAAGATTGACCCATAGAAGCTGAGCAACAAAAGTGAACAAGAATTAAAATGTTTGTTCATCATGAGAAGGAATTTAGTTCTGCATGAAGGGAAGTTTCCAAATTCAGGTATAATATCAATCCATTGAAATATTATTTTTCAGGCTATATATACCAAAACAAGTTCTAAAATAATGGTCAGTTCCTTCTTTCTAGATAGGACCCAAATAAAACAAAATCGAATAAAACCATGTTCAATATAAATTCAATTTCTTTTCTCTCAAATGCACTTCAATATGCTAGAAATCAACTGTTCTACCAATAAGCACGCACAAAACCAAAGGTTTGGTCTGTCCTCTACATTGATAACAAGATGCTACAATTAAACCAGTATATTGGCAAATTTGGACAATTAATGAAAAAATTATAAAATTTTGCAATGGTCAGACCTGCAGTAATGAATTTGTATTGTGCTCCTTATATTGAACACATGGACTGCTCAGTATGGTAAGATTAAATTGATCAAGTGAAAGAAATACATGAGTGAGAGAGAGAGAGAGACCTGCACTGTATTTAGAGGAACATCACCAGAAGAGATCGCGGCAACAACATTGATTACTAAAGCTCCAACATTAACAGTAAGCTGGAATTGGATAAATTTCTGAATGTTGGCATACACAGAACGCCCCCAACGAACAACCTACACATGAAAGAAGGAGAAGGTAATTTCTACACACAAAACACGACAAGAGGGAAAAATTGGTGAGAGAAGGTCTGAAAGAGAGATAAGAGAAACAATGGGTTGCCGGAGTCATAACTTCTCCGGTCACCATTAGATTTTGCTCAAATTCAGATATGTTGTGCGCCTTACCCTACTCTACAGCCTCACTATCCAGATTTGGTTTATCTGGTGTTGTTTGAGAGATACAGCCGTTGCGAGATTTCAAGGAAAACTAGGTTTGGGGCAGACATAGCCACCAGCATCAAATTTCAGCATTCCCGGAAAGAATTTTACTCCTTGGACTAGCTTCTGTCAGTTTTCAGATCAGATTATCTCTTTGAAGATCACGTTTGATATAGCCGTTGGATTACTCTAGTTCTGGATTACTCTGGTTCTTTTACATGATATGCTACACTTGCTTAACTTGAACTAGACTGTTGGATTTTAGCTAGTTTTATCATTATAATGTATTGCTACTTTGAAATTGTTGCCAATTTGAAATTGTTGCCAAAACATGGATACCAATCACCCAAAAACAAGTCAACCGGTTCAAGAATTCTAGAAAATAGTCGACCGGTTAACCAAACAACCTATTGCCAACCACACAACAGCCACCAAGAAACCCTTGATACCACCACTAACACTTTAAATACCTCAACCACCACAAAAAAGCCCTCCCCCAACCTACTCAAAAAACAAAGACTATCCCTTAACAACCTTGAAAAAACCCAATTGATCCCCACACAACATGCCACCTCAGTTCATAAGAACACCACTACCACCAACTTTGCCCTAGCTCTTTATAACTTGTGATAGAGCAAAGGTCACAAAAACTGCAACCACTTCCAAGATAACCGTTTTTCCAAGATGAGATTGACACCATTTCGAACATTCCAGATAATGTCATTGATGACTGCATCGAAATGGAACCGATGCTTGGCGGGTTTCTTCGCGGGTTATCAAATGCCCTACCATGAAGCCAACTCTATTACATTCCAAGCATGGAAGAATTGAGGCCTTAAAAGTATCATGACAACACAAGGCTTGTTGATTTTTCAATTTAGGAGTAAGGATGATGCCAAATCAATTATGGAGAAGGGAGCACAGATGTTTGGGGGGAAAATTCAAAATCCTGCAATCGTGGCACCCACATTGTGTTCTTGAAAAGAACAAAATTTCAAAGATGCATGTATAGAACCGCCTTCAAGGTTTACCTTTAGCTTTGAAATGAAACAAGCCTAGGCATGACCGCAAGTTTGGTAGGGAGACCACTGGCTTGTGAGAAATAAACACTTAATGGCACCCGGCTTGACTATGTTGGAGCCTATGTTGAATTGGATGCTTTGCTACCCACGGTCAATGTCTTTCAACTTTAATGTAGGTTATCTATGAGGCCTCCTATCACAGTTACAGTTGATTGTGATTAGAAGCCAAAAACTTGTGAGGTATGCAAAGTTTTTGGCCACTCATGCAAGGTGTCGATTGAGAGCCCAAACTTATTAGTGAAAAACATGCTCAAGATTAAAATTGAAGGGATGCTTTACGTGTATGTAACCCACTACCTATTGTTGTTGAAAAGGTTGCATCCCTTTCGATTGTTGTTGCTACAACAAATTCACTAACCCAAATAGACAGTTCAGCTGGAATCAATTGACCGTTCAGCCATGTCAAGAACTGGATGACCGATTGAACATAACAGAGGTCCTGGGAGCTTTTGTCCTTGGAAACGATTGACCAGTTTGAACTCTAAAGAAATCGATCAACCAATTACAGATGCAGGCCACTGCAGAAGCAACTAAACCTTCTGATGCTGAAAGGGTTAGGTTAAAAGATGATGGGAGTCGGAAACTAACTTAGAACATAACTTATTGCATCTTTAGAACGATCAACATCTATTCACTTCACCAAACAAGGGGTCTTTGAATTCTACCTCGGCACCTCCCTAACCAAGTGAAAAAAGTAAGCCTAATCCTAGTAATAAAGAAACTAGACAAAGTGGAAAAGAGGCAAAAACACAAAAAAAAAAAAAAGGCTTAAAGGCCTCTGATTTTTTCCTTTTATACTGATATCCTGTTTCTAATACACATGAATGATATAGGAAGTTGGAATATTAGGGGCCTTAATGGCTCCCCAAGACATAAAGCAATTAAGGTTAGGATTAATAAACATAATCTTAGCTTGGTAGGAATTCTTAAGTCTAAGATTGCATTTAACCATATAAAGGAGGTGGGGACAGCTATAAATCATCACGAAAGTTTTTTTTCTAATGTCTTAATTAATTCTAATTGTTGTATCCTAGTTGGATAGGATCCGATGGAATATGGTGTTATTTACTTGCATTCTTCCCAACAATGGATAACATGTGAGGTATCTAGTTTGGATGATGAGTGTTCATTTTCACTTTTCTTTATGGTCTCAATACACCTTCTTGTATCTAGTTGCGGATACATGGCAAATTCCTATAGATGATAACCTTATGCACAAGTTTATCAAGAGACTTGGGTTGCTAAAGCCCAAGTTAAAGTCTTTGCACCACCAACTAGTCACACCACTAGTAGTGTGGTTGAGGCAAAAACTAAATAAGCCGCAGCACAAACTATTCTTGATGATTCTCCTTGGAATGATACACAAACTAAAAAGGTCACGGTCTTCCTATCTTCTAGGGGTCTTCGACAGGGTGATCCTTTATCTTCTTACTTGTTTGTCTTGGTTATGAAGAGTTGAGGTGGCATTATTAGAGAGATTTCACATAAACCAAGTTTTCAATATCACTAACGATTTCAATAGACTAAAAATTACTCATATGTGCTTTGCAGGTGACAATGATTTTTTATTGAGCAGATACGAACTCAATTGGGATTGTGAGGACGACTCTAGATGATTTTGAAAGGTTGTTTAGTCTTGTTACAAATCTAAAAGTCATGTCTTCTTATCAGGAGTTGACGATTAACTTGGGACCTCTCTATATAATATTTTGGGTTTCAGGTGGGGTTCTTTGCTGATCAGGCACCGAGATGTCCCATTAATATCTACCAGATTGACACATGATTGTGCATCAAAAGTGTCATTAAGTCTCTTGTTTTACATATGTATTTATTGTTTTTATTTGGTTGTTTTTATAATAATTGATGTGTTTTTTAGTAATGAAGTTTGTTTTAATGTTTCGATAGGTTTTTGGAGCTTAAATGAATTAATTCAGAAAATTCAACGTCGGAATTCAGAACAAAGAATTGAAGAGACATTTAGTTGAAGATTGAAGCAAATCTTGGTTCAAATAAGTGCTCCAAATTTGTCCCAAAAATCAATTCTATTCCAATTCTAGAAAAGAATATCATATGATTTATTTCAAGCCCAAACTTGCCTTATGTTGTGTGCAAACTTCAACCATTAAACACTCAAGGTTTCAATGTCAATCTTAGCCCAAATAATAAGTACATTTGTATACTTATTTGATGCTCAAATTCAGCCCAAAAATCAGCCCCAAATCAGCCCTAAATCAACCCCAAATCAACCTTCAAATCAACCCAAACACAATCCATGATCTTACATGTCCACACAACAAATAACAATTGATTTATTTTGGGTAATCCATTGATCCAAGAAGGCAAGCACATGGATGGAAAGCTGGAGGGGATATTTTAACATTATTTTGGGTCAAAAAGAAGAAGGAGACACCTCATAAATGAGGAAGAAAAACGTGCACCAAAGTAGTTGTAAAGCTGTCTTGATTTGATTTTTCAGAACACCTTTCGGTGTTTTGCCCATAACTTTTGACTCAGGTGTCCAAATGAGCTGTTCTTTAATGATCTGGAAAGGTGACAGAATTTCCTATAAATATGTCTCTAATAGACTTCTCCAAAAAAAGCTTCTAAGAGGGTCGAATTGCTGTCCAAAGTTAGAGTCAGATTTGTGTCCGAATTTTTTCTGAAATTGTATTGTGTTCTTCTTTATAGATTTCGGTTCTTTAGTTTGTAAAACTTATTTTTTCAGTTGGATTCAAGTTCTTTCATGTTTATTGAAGTGTTCTTATATATAATCATGGTTGGCTAAACTCTTTCTTGGATCCAAATCAAGGATAATGGTGATTGAGGTGAGTTCTTTAGGATATGAATGAATCTTAATGTTTATCTTCTTATTTTCTTCATGAATGATTTATTATTGTAAAGAAATTTTAGAAATCATTTAGGTAATGTTATAATCTTGAATTTTTATGCACAAACTTTAGTTTTGGTATAGAGATTGCTTGATTCAATGTCTTACTTAATATGAAAGTACTAGTTCATTCTTAAGCAATAATCAATCTTCATCTTTCTAATCTTCATTGTAATATCTTCTGATCTAATATCACCATCGTTGATATTAGGTTGAGTTATCTTATATATGTTGAAGAAATCACGATCTAATATCACCATTGTTGAGATTAGGTTGAGTTATCTTATATATGTTGAAGAAATCACCAATACATCACCATTAAAATTGATTTGGACCAAGACTTACTTTTCTTGTCATTTAAAATCTATTTACATTTTTTTTTTATCTTTGAAAACAAATCCATCAATTATTTTGAACCAAGTTATTGTTAATTTAATTTCTCTTGAGTTTTTTTTTTTTGTTACTTAGCTTAATTTCCAGATCTAGCTCTCTGTGGATATGACCTCGATCTTACCGAGTTAATTGCTACATCGCACACTCGTGCACTTGCGAGTTAAAACAAGCCGATCATAAAAAGCGGTCAAGCAATTTTGGCGCCGCTGCCGGGGAGCTAGCAAGCAAAGGTAACAAATTTAGATTTGATTATTGGAAAACTAAAAAAAAATCATATAAAAAAAATTTAATTGGCTGGTTTTACCGCCTCAAAAAAAAAAATTTAAAAAACAAATCAAGTGGCTGGTTTTACCGCCTAAAAAAAATTTGACCTTAACGTTTTGGATATTGGACTATTAATTGTTGGATTTTGGTTGGTTCAACCATTTTTCTTTTATTTTCTATTCTTATTAGTTGCTAATATTTTTCTTGTTTATTTCATTTTATTTGGTTGATATTGTTTTTATTTATTGTCTAAAGTGCTTGGCCGATATTACCGCCTTTTTTATTCATGCTTGTTATAATTATCTTTTAATGTTTATTGTTGTTATTTTTCTTATATTTATTGTCTAAAGTGCTTGGTCGGTATTACCGCCTCTTGTTTATTTCAGTTTATTTTGTTATTTTTTTATGATTATTTTTCTTATATTTATTGTTTGAAGTGCTTGGCCGGTATTACCGCCTTTTTATTCAAGCTTCTTATAATTATCTTTTAATGTTTATTGTTGTTAATAGTGCTTATTAGTTGGAGAGTGAATTTCTTAATTTGTTGTATTTTATTTTTGAGCTATTACTTTTATTTGCATTTTTTTTCTTTCCTTTCCTTTCATATTCATATAATTGTTATATTATTATTATTATTATTATTATTTTATCATGGCTAATGTTGAAGATGTAGAGGGTGAAGGGAGTGTTCAAGGTAATGGACCTCCACAATTCAATGATCAACCTAATTTTCGAACTCTTAGAGAGTATCTTCACCCGGCTAGACAAAGTACACCTTCGTGTATTATCTTACCTCTTAACCAACAAGCTTTCAATTTGAAACCGGGCATGATTCAACTTCTTCCCACATTTCATGGTATGGATTCTGAAAATCCATACATACACATTAAAGACTTTGAAGAGGTATGTAATACTTTTATTGATAGAACATGCACCGAGGAAACCATTCGGCTTAAATTGTTCCCATTCTCTCTAAAGGATAAAGCCAAGCTTTGGCTAAACTCCTTGCGTCCTAGGTCTATAGGTACATGGAGAGAAATGCAAGCTGAATTTTTGAAAAAATACTTCCCCACTCATAGGACAGCAGCCTTACAACGTCAAATGATGAATTTTTCTTGTAGTCCAAATGAGTCATTTCACCAAGCTTGGGAAAGGTTTAAAGACTTGTTAAATGCATGCCCTCACCATGGTTTTGAGGTGTGGAGGTTAGTGAGTTTCTTTTATGACTCTCTTACCGCAGATTTTAAAAAGCTAGTGTCAACCATGTGTAATGGTGAGTTTTATGACAAAGAACCAAGTGAGGCCTTTGATTTTTTTGATCAATTGGCTGAAAACACAAAGCAATGGGAGACTTCTCTCCCAGTTCATGTTGAGTCTAGAAACACCATTTCTCATTCAAGTGGGAAGTTTCAATTGAAAGAGACTGATGACCTCAATGCTAGATTAGCCTCATTGGCTAGGAAAGTAGAGTCTCTTGAGATTAAAAAAGTGCATGTTATAAGTGAACAACAAGAGGAAAGTTGTGTTGTTTGTGAGAGCAAAGGGCATAGGACAACTGAGTGTCCTACCATTCCAGCCTTCAAGGAAGTGCTATATGGCCAAACTTCTGATTCAAGTAATGTTAGAAAGCCATTTCCAAACCAAGTAGGCAATCCCTACTCTGAGACCTATAATCCTGGATGGAGGAACCACCCAAATTTTGGATGGAGAAATGAGGGCTCTTCAGTACCTCAAACATTTCAACCTCCACCCCAACCATTTCATGCTTCCACACATAACACATACCAACCACCTCATAAGAGATCCTTAGAGGATACTCTTCAACAATTCATGCAAACGCAAGGAGGAATCAACAACCAAGTTTACAAATTCCAAGACCAGACCAATAGGACCTTAGATGACATTCGAAGTCAACTAACTAAGTTGACTCAATCACTAAGCATTCAAGAGAAGGGAAAAAATCCCAGCTCAACCAATGCCCAATCCTAGAGGTCAGGTACACATGAGTGAATCCTCACCTAGTGAACCTTCAAACCATGAACATGTCCAAGCCATCACTACCCTTAGAAGTGGAAAGATTGTTGACAAAGGTGTAGGTTTTAGGATTCCTAAAGGTATTATAGAGGAGAAATCTAGGGAAAGTGAAGAGGGAATCAAAACACAAGTGACAAATGAGAGTTTGAGTGACAAAGAAGGTGAGATAAATGAGAAAGAGATGAGTGAGAAAGGAGATGATTCAAGAAAAATTGGAGTCAAAATGAGTGATTTAGAATTTGTTCCTAGAGCACCATTTCCACAAAGGTTAGGGAACCTAAACAAGATCTTATGAACTCAGAAATCTATGAATTGTTTAAACAAGTGAAAGTCAATATTCCACTCCTTGATGCAATTAAACAAGTTCCATCTTATGCAAAGTTTCTTAAGGATTTATGCACAGTCAAAAGGAGATTGAATGTGAAAGAAAGAGCTTTTCTAACTGAACATGCTAGTGCTATCATCCAGTTTAAGACCCCTCCCAAATACAAAGATCCTGGTTGTCCTACCATTTCATGCATTATTGGAAGTCATAAGATAGATCAAGCTTTGTTGGATTTAGGAGCAAGTGTGAATTTAATACCCTACACTGTTTACGAACAATTAGGTTTAGGAGAAATCAAGCCTACTCGAATCACCCTTCAATTAGCTGATAGGTCAATCAAGATTCCTAGGGGTATCGTTGAGGATGTGTTGGTCCAAGTAGATAAATTCTACTTTCCTGTTGATTTTGTAGTGTTAGACACCGCACCAATTCAAAGTTCTAATGCCCCCATCCCAGTCATCTTAGGGAGACCTTTCCTAGCTACATCCAATGCCTTAATTAACTATAGGAATGGGGTGATGAAATTGTCTTTTGGGAATATGACTGTGGAGATGAACATATTCAATCAATGTCTCCAAACAAATCGGGGAACATGAGGACATTAGAGAGGTAGATTTCATCCAAACAGTTTGTCAAGAACACTTTGAGAGAGTGTGGATCAAGGATCCATTGGAGAGAACTTTAATTCATGATGAAAGATTTTGTTCTTTGGAATGTGTTGATGAGGAGGTAAGAGAACTCGAGACTTATCTAGATCCAATGCCTATTATGTCAATAGGTCAATGGACCCCATCATTTGAGCCTTTGATTTCACTCCAAGTGAAAGTTGAGGAACCTCTTGTCCAGCCTGATAAACTAGAAAGGAAGCCTTTACCGAGTGATCTTAAGTATGCATTTCTAGGGGAAGATGAATCATATCCTATTGTGATCTCATCAAAACTTAGCATAGAGCAAGAACACAAACTTTTGAGAGTGGTGAGAAAACACAAGAAAGCAATTGGGTGGAAAATTACTGACTTGAAAGGAATTAGCCCTCTTTTATGTACACATAGAATCTATCTTGAAGAAGAGGCTAAATCTGTGAGACAAATGCAAAGACGATTGAACCCAAACATGAAGGAAGTAGTGAGAGGTGAAGTGCTTAAGCTACTTGATGCAGGTATCATTTACCCTATTGCAAACTCAAAATGGGTTAGTCCAACCCAAGTTGTCCCTAAAAAAATCTGGAGTCACGGTAGTGAAGAATGAAAATAATGAGCTGGTACCAACTAGAATCCAAACTGGATGGCGTATGTGCATTGATTATCGTAAATTGAACATGGTGACTAGGAAAGACCATTTTCCGCTTCCATTTTTAGACCAAGTGCTTGAAAGAGTAGCTGGAAGAGCTTTCTATTGTTTTCTAGATGGATACTCAGGTTACAACCAAATTGAGATTTCTTTAGAAGACCAAGAAAAAACCACTTTCACTTGTCCTTTTGGTACCTATGCTTATAGAAGAATGCCTTTTGGTTTGTGTAATGCACCAGCCACTTTTC
This sequence comes from Populus euphratica, assembly GCF_000495115.2. Lineage (NCBI taxonomy): Eukaryota > Viridiplantae > Streptophyta > Magnoliopsida > Malpighiales > Salicaceae > Populus > Populus euphratica. The sequence goes on from NW_011500005.1 coordinate 300,652, forward strand.
AAAGGTGTATGATGAGTATCTTTAGTGACATGGTGGAAAATTTTTTGGAAGTTTTCATGGATGATTTTTCAGTTTATGGGGATTCTTATGAGTTGTGTCTAATGAATCTAGAAAAAGTTCTTGAAAGGTGTGAAGAGAGCAATCTTGTACTCAATTGGGAGAAGTGTCATTTTATGGTGACACATGGCATTGTTTTAGGTCACATTGTCTCTTCAAAAGGGATAGAGGTAGATAAGTCAAAAGTGGAAGTCATTCAAAAATTAACTACCCCTAAGACTGTGAAAGATGTGAGATCTTTTTTAGGACATGCTGATTTTTATCGAAGATTCATTCATTCTTTTAGTACCATTGCCAAACCATTGTGTAACTTGTTGTCACAAGATGTCCCATTTGATTGGACATCAAAATGTCAAGAAGATTTTGAAAAGCTTAAAGGGTTGTTGACAACTGCACCAATCATGCAAGCTCCTGATTGGTCTTTACCATTTGAACTGATGTGTGATGCTAGTGATTTTGCGGTTGGGGCTGTTTTAGGGCAAAGAAAAGACAAGAAACCTCATGTCATATATTATGCTAGCAAGACTTTGAATGATGCTCAATTGAATTACACTACAACTGAAAAAGAACTCTTAGCTGTGGTCTTTGCATTAGACAAGTTTAGGTCTTATTTGGTTGGATCTCTTGTTATTGTTTTCACTGATCATGCAGCATTGAAATATTTGCTCACAAAACAAGATGCCAAACCACGTTTGATTCGATGGATCCTCCTACTCCAAGAGTTTAACATTGAAATTCGAGATAAAAAGGGAGTAGAGAATGTAGTGGCTGATCATTTGTCTCGTCTTTCAAGCTATAAGACCATAATTGATGAATCTCCAATAAATGAACTCTTTGCTGATGAAAATTTATTTTGTGCAGGTACTGTCTCTTATATTGGTTCTCCATGGTATGCTGACATAGCAAATTACCTAGCCACAAGTCAGATTCCTTCTCATTGGTCTAAACTTGACAAACAAAAATTCTTGCGCAATGTGCGCACCTTTTTTTGGGATGACCCCTACCTATTTAAATATTGTCCTGACCAAATTATTAGGCGGTGCATCCCTGATCATGAAATTCCAAGGGTCATTAATTTTTGTCATGCATTAGCCTGTGGTGGGCATTTCTCTTCCAAGAAAACCATTGCCAAAATCTTGCAGTGTGGTTTTTATTGGCCTACCATGTTTAAAGATGTTCATGCCTTCTGTGTTGCATGTGACCGATGCCAACGACTAGGTAGCCTCACTAGGCGTAACATGATGCCCCTTAACCCCATCCTTGTTTTGGAAATATTTGATTGTTGGGGGATTGATTTCATGGGACCTTTTCCAAGTTCATTTGGTTACCAATTCATCCTTGTAGCTGTTGATTATGTGTCTAAATGGGTGGAGGCCATTGCATCTCGAACCAATGACCATCGAGTAGTGGTCAAATTCTTGAAAGAAAATATTTTCTCTCGTTTTGGCATGCCCCGGGCTATGATTAGTGATGGGGAAAAACATTTTTGTAACAAGCCCGTTGGGATTTTGATGAGAAAATATGGTGTAATTCACAAGGTCAGTACCCCCTATCACCCACAGACTAGTGGCCAAGCTGAGTTGGCAAATAGGGAGATCAAGAACATTTTAGAGAAAACAGTCAATCCAAACCGTAAAGATTGGTCCCTACGACTAGTTGATGCTTTATGGGCATATCGCACTGCTTATAAGACCTCTTTAGGAATGTCTCCTTATAGGCTAGTTTATGGAAAGCCTTGTCATCTCCCTGTTGAGATTGAGCACCGTGCATATTGGGCCATTCGGCAATTCAATGACAATGAAAATGAGGTTGGCAAAAATAGAAAGCTTCAATTGGATGAATTAGAGGAGCTAAGAAATGATGCATTTGAAAATGCAAAAATTTCAAAACATAAGATGAAAACTTTGCATGATAAACATATTCTTAGAAAATCCTTTCATGTTGGTCAAAAGGTTCTCTTGTATAATTCACGATTACATCTCTTTCCTGGGAAGTTGAGGACAAAATGGATTGGTCCATTTGTGATTAAATCCATCTCTGAGCATGGTGCATTTGAGGTAGAAAATCCCAAGAATGGAAATATTTTCAAAGTAAATGGTCATCGATTGAAACTTTATCTTGAAAATGTTGTGGCTGAAGTTGAGACATTGGATCTTGAAGATCCAATACCATTGTAGTATCAAAAGTAATGAGTTTTTATTTTTATTTTTATTTTCATTTTCATTTTTTTCTTCTTTCTTCCATCTCTTATATTTTCTTGTTCATGCATTCGGGACAATGCATTATTTTAAGTTGGGGGGTGTGAGGTTCTTTATTTTCAAAAAAAAAAAAAAAAACATCAATGTTTTCTTTTATGTTTTCTTTTAGTTGTGATATGCAGGTTAAAAAAAAAATCAAGCAAGAAGTCAGCTCATGCCCAATTCAATCAGACATTCATCCTTGAAAACAGAAGGGGAGTAACAATTTTCTAATCTTTATACTTTTCTTCTCTTTCTCTTTTACATTGAGGATAATGTAAAACTTAATTTTAGATATTTCATTATGTTGAATGCTTGAGATAACCATGCTTGTTAAAAAAAAAAAAATACTTGCATTGGTATGTGAATGAGACTTGTTTAGGATCATCATTACCTTTTTGGGTTCATTATTGTGTTGAACATTGCATGCTTTAATTTGGGATAGATATTATCTTATAAAGCAAGATATAGCATACTTTTTTTTAAGATTACTGAAGTACATCTTTCCTTGTAAAAGTTGTGTGAGTTGTGTGAATATGCATGAAAGATGAGTATGATGCTTTACTTGTGATTATCCCTTTTGATCTAGTCCTAAACAAGGTTTAAGTAAATAGAGTAATAATCATTACATAAATAAATAAATAAATAAATATGTACAAAGTTCTATCTACTCCAATGTTTTGAGTTGCTTAGTAACTAGGGGTATTCATCACAAATGTTTATCTTTACGTCAAACGGCAGCTTGAAATATAAGTATGCAAAGCACTTTAAGTTTGTGACTTTGTGAGTAACCGGGTGCATTCATCACAAATGTTTGTATTCGCGTCAAAAGGGAAGTGACTACTTAAAGACAAAAAATAAATCATATCTTATTAAAAAAAAAAAACAAAGAAAGAAAAAATATATATAGATATTTCTCTAGTTTGCTACCTTGTTTGTGTTGGTGAGAAGGGAAGATTACAAGTTGAGTTTTCGTATGAATCAATTATGTTGGTTGCACGATAAATATGACTGAATTTGGAAATTTTGTATGGATGTTTGATTTAGAGAATGTGAGTATGCTTATTTTTCTTTATTTGCTATTGTGTACACTAAGTTAAAGATACCAATGTTTGCATGATAGGTCCTTCAAGTGTGATGAATCGAGCCTAATTATGGTTGTTATTATTATTATTTTTATTTTAAAGGTTTTATGTTTTGTTTTGCTTGAGGACTAGCAAAATCTAAGTTGGGGGGTGTGATTGTGCATCAAAAGTGTCATTAAGTCTCTTATTTTACATATGTATTTATTGTTTTTATTTGGTTGTTTTTATAATAATTGATGTGTTTTTTAGTAATGAAGTTTGTTTTAATGTTTCGATAGGTTTTTGGAGCTTAAATGAATTGATTCACAAAATTCAACGTCGGAATTCAGAACAAAGAATTGAAGAGACATTTAGTTGAAGATTGAAGCAAATCTTGGTTCAAATAAGTGCTCCAAATTTGTCCCAAAAATCAATTCTATTCCAATTCTAGAAAAGAATATCATATGATTTATTTCAAGCCCAAACTTGCCTTATGTTGTGTGCAAACTTCAACCATTAAACACTCAAGGTTTCAATGTCAATCTTAGCCCAAATAATAAGTACATTTGTATACTTATTTGATGCTCAAATTCAGCCCAAAATCAGCCCCAAATTAGCCCTAAATCAACCCCAAATCAACCTTCAAATCAACCCAAACACAATCCATGATCTTACATGTCCACACAACAAATAACAATTGATTTATTTTGGGCAATCCATTGATCCAAGAAGGCAAGCACATGGATGGAAAGCTGGAGGGGATATTTTAACATTATTTTGGGTCAAAAAGAAGAAGGAGACACCTCATAAATGAGGAAGAAAAACGTGCACCAAAGTAGTTGTAAAGCTGTCTTGATTTGATTTTTCAGAACACCTTTCGGTGTTTTGCCCATAACTTTTGACTCAGGTGTCCAAATGAGCTGTTCTTTAATGATCTGGAAAGGTGACAGAATTGCCTATAAATATGTCTCTAATAGACTCCTCCAAAAAAAGCTTCTAAGAGGGTCGAATTGCTGTCCAAAGTTAGAGTCAGATTTGTGTCCGAATTTTTTCTGAAATTGTATTGTGTTCTTCTTTATAGATTTCGGTTCTTTAGTTTGTAAAACTTATTTTTTCAGTTGGATTCAAGTTCTTTCATGTTTATTGAAGTGTTCTTATATATAATCATGGTTGGCTAAACTCTTTCTTGGATCCAAATCAAGGATAATGGTGATTGAGGTGAGTTCTTTAGGATATGAATGAATCTTAATGTTTATCTTCTTATTTTCTTCATGAATGATTTATTATTGTAAAGAAATTTTAGAAATCATTTAGGTAATGTTATAATCTTGAATTTTTATGCACAAACTTTAGTTTTGGTATAGAGATTGCTTGATTCAATGTCTTACTTAATATGAAAGTACTAGTTCATTTTTAAACAATAATCAATCTTCATCTTTCTAATCTTCATTGTAATATCTTCTGATCTAATATCACCATCGTTGAGATTAGGTTGAGTTATCTTATATATGTTGAAGAAATCACCAATACATCACCATTAAAATTGATTTGGACCAAGACTTACTTTTCTTGTCATTTAAAATCTATTTACATTTTTTTTATCTTTGAAAACAAATCCATCAATTATTTTCAACCAAGTTATTGTTAATTTAATTTCTCTTGAGTTTTTTTTTGTTACTTAGCTTAATTTCCAGATCTAGCTCTCTGTGGATATGACCTCGATCTTACCGAGTTAATTGCTACATCGCACACTCGTGCACTTGCGAGTTAAAACAAGCCGATCATAAAAAGCGGTCAAGCAGCTCACAATTAAAAAGTTCCAAATAGACTAGGAAATTTGATCTAAAGGTAGCATTTATTTTGAAATTTTTTTTCCTTTTGTATCTAGGATGAATAAGGTATCCTTGTAAGAAAATAATTCTAAAATAATTATGAATTCTTGCCATACTTGGAAACTATGTTGCAGTCCATTAAAGATCTTTGTAGAATTAGTATATTTCCAAAATAAGCTGTGACATCCGTTTAGAAAAAGAATCTTAGCCAAATAGGAACTCCACATGTCAAAAGGAGGCATTTGCCATGCATTTAAACATCTTGGTTTCCAGATCAAGATGATACTCTTGCTTTATCTCTTTGTATTTTTGTAATGCTTAAGTTTTGCTTTCATTAATATCAAGTTTATGCCTTTCATTTCCTTTCCTTTACTTAGTTAACTTTTATCTTATTTATGTTCTTATTTTGTTTATTTATTTTTCTTTTTTTTTCATTATATTTAGTTAAGTTTATTATGTCAAGGTGAAAAGGTTACACTAATTGTATACGAATAAGTATAGTATAAACTCAACATGGAACTTAATGTTTGATACTTGTATATCTTGTTTATTTTTAATACTTTGCTTATTAAATGGTTAATATAGATTTATATTGTATAACACTTAGTATAACAAATGCTTACCAAAGAGAGGGGGCTGTCCAACCAAAGCCTTATGCAAAGGCTGAACCACCTAAGGCCAAAAAGGATACTTATACGGATGGGAAAGGTAAATCTGAATCTCAACCTACTCGTGATAGAGATATTAAAGGCTTTAAATGTTTAGGGAAGGGGCATATTGCATCTCAGTGTACCGAAGAGTTATGCTTATAAGGGATAATGGGGATGTTGAATCTGAAAGTGAAGAGATGCCACCTTTGATGGATTGTAGCGATGAGGAGATTGCATACCCTGTTGAGGGGGAGGCTTTGGTTATAAGACGTGCGCTGAACATGCAAATCAAAGAAGATGATGTAGATCAGCAACGGGAAAATATATTTCACACTCAATGTCACATCCAAAACAAGGTATGTAGCATGATAATTGATGGAGGTAGTTGTGCTAATGTTGCTAGTGATACACTTGTGAAGAAATTGAATCTGAGTTGTATTAAGCATCCTAGGCCTTATAGATTGCAATGGTTGAATGAATGTGGTGAAGTGAGGGTTACTAAGCAGGTTTTGATTGCGTTTGCTATTGGGAAGTATTCTGATGAGATTTTATGTGATGTCGTCCCGATGCATGCTAGTCACTTACTTTAGGGGCGTCCATGGCAGTTTGATCGGAAAGCGATTCATGATGGGTTTAGAAATAGGTTCACTATTGTAAAGGATGGTAAAACCATCACTCTTGTACCTCTTTCTCCGAAACAAGTGTATGATGATCAAATCAAATTAAAAAAGGAATGTGAGGATGGGAAGAGTGAAAATTCACGTGAGGACAATGGTGAGAGAAAACCATCAGATTCGGCTAAACCTAAATCATTAATTAAACCGGTTGAGAGTGGAGGTAAAAACTGAGGAGTGAAGAAAGTAAGCTTGTGTGATGATAATAGTGTGGAAAAATTAAAGAAACAACCTAATTTTTATGCAAAAGGATCTCAAATCAGATCTGCATTTTTTACTAAGAAGCCAATGATCTTACTTGTGTATAAGGAGGCTTATTTTAACACTAACGATCTTGATTCTGCTATTCCTAGTGTGGCTGTTTCTTTGATGCAGGAGTTTGATGATTACCACCATTAAGGGGGATTGAACATCAAATTGATCTTGTGCCCAGAGCTTCAATTCCTAACCGTCCAGCCTATAGAAGCAACCCCGAGGAGACGAAGGAGCTTCAAAGGCAAGTAGATGAGTTGATGATGAACGGGTACATTCGTGAGAGTATGATTCCTTGTGCTGTGCCAGTGCTACTTGTGCCAAAAAAGGATGGAACATGGAGGATGTGTGTTGATTGTCGTGCTGTCAATAACATAACGGTAAAGTATCGACATCCTATTCCTAGGCTTGATGACATGCTAGATGAGTTACATGGATCATGTATTTTCTCTAAGATTGACTTAAAAAGTGGGTACCATCAAATTAGGATGAAAAAGGGTGATGAGTGGAAAACTGCATTTAAGACTAAGCATGGTTTATATGAATGGTTAGTCATGCCGTTTGGACTTACAAATGCACCTAGCACATTTATGCGTTTAATGAATCATGTCTTGCGTGCATTTATAGGTAAGTTTGTTGTTGTGTATTTTGATGACATTTTGATCTATAGCAAGAACTTAAATGACCATCTTGATGTATCAGATGTGTTGCAAGCTAAGAAAACTAAAACGGGAATTGAAACTTTTCAATATGACTCACTTCTCCAACATTTCAGATAGAGTCAAAGATGCGAAAGATGAAATGGATAAGGCTCAACAGGCTCTCCATACAGCACATGAGATCCTTTCTTTGGTCAGGTTCAGATATGAGAACTACTGGGGCTAAAGTGGCTTGGGATCAGGTATGTCTTCCAAAAAAGGAAGGGGGGCTAGGAATAAAGAGGATAACAGAATGGAACAAGATTGCTTTGTTGAAACACATTTGGAACCTGTGCAATGACTCAGATGGCTCAATCTGGTCTACTTGGATTAGATGTAATCTATTGCGAGGTATGAATTTCTAGACAATCAAGACCCCACAGAATTGCTCTTGGGCATGGAGAAAGATTCTAAAGCTCAGATCCTTAGCATGGCCAAAGATGAAGTACATCATAGGGGATGGTAGGACAACTTCTCTATGGTTTGACAAGTGGCATCCTCACAGCCCACTCGCAGATTCTTACGGCGATAGATTCATCTATGATTCAGGTATGGAAAAGAACGCGAAGGTGAATATGCTGATTCATAACTCAGAATGGAAAATTCCTACCACTCACGCTATTGGCTGGCACCCCATTGTAGAAGCTATTCCTTCCAATTCTAAACCAATGATAGGGCAAAATGATGAGATTGTATGGCTGGATTCACCAAATCACAGATTCTCGATCAAAATAGCTTGGGAACAACTAAGATTTCATCATACGATGGTCGAATGGCATGACATTGTGTGGTTCAAGAATGCTGTTCCAAGACATTCGTTTCTTCTATGGGTGGCTGTCCAACAGAAACTCACAACTCAAGATAGACTTCATCGATTTGGTATACATGGTCCCAATAGATGCTCACTCTGTCTCCGCAACTACGAAGATCACAACCACTTGTTCTTTGAATACTCCTATACTAAAGCGATCTGGTGGGATGTTTGTGACAGATGCAACATTCCAAGAATGACAAAAGGATGGGATGAATGGATTCGATGGGCCACTGTCACTTGGCATGGCAAAAGTTTCGTCAATTTTTCTCGTAAACTCAGTTTTGGAGCTACAGTGTATCATATCTGGCAAGAAAGGAATGCAAGGACCTTTGCTGGAATATCTAGAACTCAGAATTTGGTCTTTCATCAAATCGAATGTATCATCCGTGATAAGCTTGATTTGATGAGGAACGTTCTACCAACAGATGAAAATAAAAGAATCCAACGAGCATGGAGGGTCAATAACATAGATTTTTAATTTGATATTTAGCTGGTTGTATTGGTTTCCCTAACGAATCAAGTTAGGTCTTGAGTTTTCAGTTCGGTGGCTAGCATGTAGCCATCTGTTGTTTTACGTTTCTGTTCTCATTGTAAATCTGGGGTATGCCCCTTATAATCTTTGTATCGTTTTCCTTTAATATATACGTCAACTTACCAAAAAATAAAATAAATGAGCATCTTGATCATTTGCGTAATGTACTTAGTGTGTTGCGTAGTGAGCGATTATATGCTAATCTTAAGAAGTGTACCTTTTGCATGGAAAAAATTGTTTTTCTTGGCTATGTCGTTACTGCATAGGGTATCGAGATGGATGAGGAGAAAGTTAAAGCCATCCGAGATTGGCCTACACCAAAATCGGTAAGTGAGGTAAGGAGTTTTCATGGACTTGCTAGTTTTTATAGAAGGTTTGTGAAGGATTTTAGTACTATTGCTGCACCTTTAACTAAAATTGTTAAAAAGTCTGTTGGATTCAAATGGAATGATGCACAAGATGAGGCTTTTAAATTGTTGAAGGATAAGCTTTGTTCGGCACCTGTTTTAGCTTTACCAGACTTTACAAGAGCTTTTGAAGTAGAATGTGATGCGTCAGGTATCGGTATAGGAGCTGTGTTAATGCAGGATAGGAGGCCCATTGCATATTTCAGCGAAAAACTTAATAGGGCAGCCTTGAATTACCCTAGATATGACAAGGAACTCTATGCCTTGGTAAGAACTTTAGAGACGTGGCAACATTACCTGTGGCCCAAGGAGTTTGTCATACATTCTGATCATGAATCATTGAAGCACTTGAAAGGGCAAGGTAAAGAGAGTCGTTTGTGTGTTCGATTAAGTTCTATGCGTGAATTGCTTGTACGTGAAGCACATGGAGGCGGGTTGATGGGGCATTTTGGTGTTGTTAAGACTTTGGATGTGTTGCATGAGCATTTTTATTGGCCTAAAATAAAAAAAGATGTGCAACGCATATGTGATAAATGCATAACTTGTAGGAAAGCAAAGTCTAGGACTCAACCACATGGCTTGTATACCCCTTTGCCTGTACCGAAAGAACCTTGGGTAGACATTTCGATGGACTTTGTCTTGGGTTTACCGAGGTCAAAACGGGGCAGGGATTCCATCTTTGTAGTTGTTGATAGGTTTTCAAAGATGGCACATTTCATTCCATGTCATAAAACTGACGATGCAACTAACATTGCTGATTTGTTCTTTAGGGAGATAGTACGACTTCACGGGGTCCCTAAGAGCATTGTTTCTGATAGAGATGTTAAGTTCCTTAGCTATTTTTGGAAGGTGTTATGGGGAAAAATGGGTACTAAACTGTTGTTATCAACTACTTGTCACCCCTAAACATATGGACAAACCGAAGTAGTTAATAGGACCTTAACACAACTTTTGCGTGTTGTCATTCAAAAGAATTTAAAGAATTGGGAAGATTGTTTGCCATTTATAGAGTTTGCATATAATCGTAGTGTGCACTCTACTACTGCATTTTCACCATTTGAAATTGTGTATGGATTTAACCCTTTAACTCCAATGGATTTGATTCCTTTGCCTATTGATGAAAGGGTTAGTTTGGATGGTAATCGTAAAGCACAGGTGGTGAAAACTCTTCATGAGAGTGTGCGGCAACAGATTGAAAAGAGGAATCGCGTGTATGCGACCAAAGCCAATAAGGGGCGCAAACATGTTGTCTTTCAGCCTGGCGATTGGGTTTGGGTGCATATGCGCAAGGAGAGATTTCCGGCCCAGAGGAAGTCAAAGCTACAACCACGAGGAGATGGGCCGTTTCAGATCCTTGAGAGGATCAATGACAACGCTTATAAAGTTGATTTGCCAGGTGAGTATAGTGTTAGTGCTACCTTTAATGTTTCTGATCTTACTCTATTTGATGTAGGTGATGATTCGAGGTCGAATCCTTTTGAAGAGAGAGGGGATGATGTGGATCAGCCTAACACCAAGCATAATCATGCCAACAACCCATTGGAGGTGCCAATTGGGCCAATCACAAGAGCTAGGGCTAAGAAGCTTAAAGAAGCATTGAATGGGCTTGTTCAGAATATATGGAACAAAATGGACTTAGAGAGGCTTGGAACATTTAAGGAGCATGAAGGACAGCCTTTAATTCATTTAGTTCAGGTCCAAGAAGAGCCCAATTCATGTGGAACAAGGGGTTGATGTGTCCGGCCCAATACCAGCCTTGTTAGGCTTGTCTTTTCTAATACTACAAGGATAAAGAGTCAGCAATTTATTCTCCTAAGTAAGGAAGTTGGCCAAATCTTATTCCTAAAGAGGGGAGGACTATTTAATGCTTTTCCTCACTTAGGAAGGAAAGTAATTAAATCAGCAACAAAGGAGGAAATTTGTTTTCTTATTTGTCCAAGTTAAACAAGGAATTCCAAGCTAATCAAGGACATCAAAGGGGGCAGTAACACAAATTTTTCAAATCAGATTTATCCAATTTTGCTTAGGACTTCTTAAGGGTGACAAATCTGATTCTAGCTTATTTAGGATGGTATTTTCGGATTTTTAGTATTTTTAGTATTTTCTTCTTAGTTTTTGGGTTATTATTACTTATTTGGGTCAACTGTAAGTGGGCTACATATAAGTCCACCTAAGGGAGGTCCATTAGGGTTTCTTTAAGTTCAAATTCAGTATAAATAAAGGCATAACCCAAACATGTAAAGGTTACGCAATTTTCATATTAATAAAACTTCTTTGCTGCACTTATTGTGTGTTGGTGGGATAATCTCCCTTCCTTGGTTCTCTAAAGAACTAAAAACGACTTATCGAAGAACAACTGTCTTCGTGGCGTCATCCTTATACTTCTCGTTCGCGAATCAATATTCGTTGGGTGGGGGTTTCTATTTTCAATAGTGCTGGTGCCTAGGTACAAGTTATCTTTGTGTCACACTCCTATCAAACCTGATTTACTTGGCTTTCCGGGAATTGGCATCTTTGCGTGTGGGTTGCGTGACCATGTGATCACGAGGTTCGCATCAATTACTACTGTTACTATTATTATTACTATTACTATTACTAGTACTGCTGCTGCTGCTGCTACTACTACTACTATTGTTATTATTATTACTATTGTTGTTCTTGTATTATTGTTATCTATAATTTATATAATTAACCTCCCTGTGATTCGATCCTGGTCTTGTCGAGTTATTTATTACTTTGACACTCCTGTGTTTAGGAGAAGACATCTTTTGGTCGTGTCAAACTTCTCTAAAAAAAAAGTAATAGGTAACAAGTTTTCCTTATTTTCAAGGATAATAGTCAACAAACCAAGTGATGTTCAAATTTAGCCTTAAAATATTTGCTGGTTAGTTTTATAATGGCAAGTTTTGGCTTTTTTTCTATCGGTAAATATTGAGATGAGGTGTTATGTATGCAAGCTAATCACATATTGCATGGTAGACTAGGGTAGTATGATGATAAAAGAGTTATGCATGATGGAGTGACAAATAGTTTTTCCTTTGAGATGAATGAAAGACTTATAAATTGTTTATCTTTGATACCTAAATAAATATATGAGGAGCAACTAAAATTCAAGGAAAAGATGGTTGAAAAAAAAAGCATATATATCAAGGGAACTTCTTTGGTAAGAAGGTTCTTATTGGTTTTAATGATGATGTTATTCTTCGACTTGATATTAATTTGTTGACCTTAAAAGTTGTTTTCCATGATATAGATCCGAGGTCAAATCTTTTGAAAGAAAGGGAGGATGAAGTGAACCATGTCAAGTCCGAATTTGGAATTAAAATGTTTGCTGACCAATTTTGTGAGATCAAGCATATCTCTTAAACTATACTTGAGAATGAGCTAAAATTATACAATGAGATACTAGACACATGAAACTATATTATAGTCAATTTTAAGGTCATATAAAGTTTGGGAACATATTATTTCAGAGGGTCAAAGTTACTTGATAAATCTATTCAAATTTGCCAGACTAGACCGTTGTGCACTGTTTAAGACATATATGAAGCTATAGGTGGATGTTATCTACTATCAAGTTATTCTGGAAACTAGACATCTTAAGTTTTCCACCATATATGGTTGGCTCAATAATTTATCCAAACAAAAAAGAATCATGTGTTTGATGTTAAGAATGAAAATTTACAATTATATGCAAAAATTAGAGATACAAGCTACATATAGTAATTTTAGCATGAAATTTTTTTTTATTATCCTATTTTTTTAATGTTAATAATTATTATTTAAATTGGATGTCTTTTGGCCCATTTGATATTATTTAGGGGTTTATTTTATTATTCGACTTAAGTTAACTGACTACTAGTTTAAACCTACTAGCTTGCAACCCAAAAAGGGTCCATTAGGGTTTAGTTATAGGAGACTATATTATGTTCTTTTAGTTGTAAATTTTAGTTGTAAGTTGGAGAATAAATGTAAGTTTCTCTTTTATTTGTTTGTGGCAAAACAACCTTTATTTGCAAGGGCAAAGATCGTACACTGACTGATGCAAACCTCGTGATCACGTGGTCACAAAACCCTTAATCAAGATTGAGATTTAATCCTGGAAAGCCAAAATAGGTCCAATAGGAGTGTGACGCAATAGAAACCTGTCCCAAGGCACCAACATTATTGGATTGATTAGAAAGACATCATGAAACCAGTTAATCTTTGATAAATTAGATTTACTTTGTTCAAGAATAGTAGAATGCAAGAATCACTCTCACATGTTAAAACTAAAAAAATCAGAAGTAATTATCATAAAAAATGCCACAATTATGGCTTACATGAGTTTAAATAGTTCTTGAAAAATTAACTCTAATAGACCCCTTATGTGGACTTAAATGAGGTCCACTCAAAAATTGACCCAAAACCCTAAACTGAAAAGCCCACAACTTAATCCAAACAACCTTGGATTCTAACTAAAACCTTGGATTCTAACTAAAAATAAAATATTAATTAAGCCCAAACAAGCCTTGGGCTCTAGCTAACAAAATAAAATAAAGCCCCTAATATTAAAGCCATGTTCTGCCATGAGAAGAAGAGAAGGAACTAAAATACAGAACTGATTCAAGGCTTATTTATAGCCTTCTATGCAATTCCTTAATCCTATAAACAAAAGGAAAAGGTACCACCCATGTTATTTCCAAGTTGTAGTAGGATTCTTTTGTTTCCTTTGTTGTTCTCACCTCATGGCCCAAATAAGGTTGTATTGGACCCCTCTTGCACATTGATAAGATGTACTAGGGTCTCCTCTTGATACTCTAATGGACGTTTCAATTTTGTCTTGGTTGAAACATTCAAAACCAATGCATTTAATGCCTCTTTCAATGCCTTTGTCTTAGACCGAGTCATTGGACCATTTGGAACATGTAATAGGTCCTTGCTAGTGTTTCTGGGTTGGTCCACATCACTAACTTATTAAAAATTAATTAGCTTCATGGCATCATTTTCATACTTAGAGTTCTTAGATACAAGGTTATCTCTAGGTCTAAGTCTTTTTCCAATACCTTTGGTTCTTAGATATAAGGGTTACCTTCAAATTAAGGTTCTTATTTGAATATTATTGGTGCCTTTGGATAGGTTTTCATTGTGGAACTCATTAGCATTAAAGCTAGGCTTCGAAATCAAGTCATGTCTTTTTGAAAATTTTATTTTATTTGTGTTTTTGTGTTTTTCAGTCTTTTTTCTGGTATGAACTCCACCAACAATTGTGATGAAACCCAATAACAATAATGGTTTGGAACCCCAAAAACATGCAGACAAGTTTGTTGAGCCTTGACCCGTCACCAAACAAGATGAAAATCACAACTATGAAGGGTTAAAAATGCCAAACCTAGAAAAACTAAGAACCTAACGAGATGAAAATCAAGACTACAAAGGGCTGAAAAACTAAGAATCTCTCAAGAATCAAGGTAGCTGATACAATTCAAGCAACAAAAAAACAATCAGGTTCGGATTTTGACGTAAAATACGCAATTATCTAGTTTTACTTTGATAGTCAGAATTCTTAATTCAACCATTAGATTGGGCTAATATTTTATGTGGAGTATCATGACATGTTATCCTATCTTAGGTTAAAATTTTAGGTCAATTAGAGCTCGAGAAGGCACTACAATACTAGTCAATAGTGGCTATATGAATTTTGTTATGTACTTCCTTTTGATTTATGGACTTTCTATTTGGTTAAGATTCTTTTCCTAAAAAGATGTGACAACTTGTTTTGGGAAACTTCTAGTTCTACAAAGAAGATAATAGTTTCCACAAAGTTTTTAAGTATGGCAAGGATACATAAATGTTACTTCAGATCATATTTTCTAATCTATTTTAGACTTCTTAATAGTGAAAAATCTGATTCTAGCATATTTAGAATAATAATTTTTTATTTTTATTATTTTTTGTTAGTTTTTGGGTTATTATTACTTATCTGGGTCAATTGTAAGTAAGTGATGCGAACCTCATGATCACGTGGTCACGCAACCTACACGCAAAGATACCAATTGTTGAAAAGCCAAGTAAATCAGGTTTGATAGGAGTGTAACACAAAGATAACTTGTACCTAGGCACCAGCATCATTGAAAATGGAAAACCTCCACCCAACGAATATTAATTCGCAAACGAGAAGTATAAGAACAATGTCATGAAGATAGTTGTTCTTTAATAAGTCATCTTTTAGTTCTTTAGAGAACCATAGAGGGGAGATAATCTCTCTTTTTTTTTAGTAAGTTGACGTATGTATTAAAAGAAAAGGATACAATCATAAGGGGCATACCCCAGATTTACAATGAGAACATAAACGTAAAGGGGAGATAATCTCATCAACACACACACACACAAAGTAAGGCAAACAAGAAGTTTTATTAATTTGAATTGTCTAACCTTACATGTTTAGTTATGCTTCTATTTGTACTAACTCTAGACTTAAAGAAACCCTAATGGACCCCCTTT
This sequence comes from Populus euphratica, assembly GCF_000495115.2. NCBI lineage: Eukaryota > Viridiplantae > Streptophyta > Magnoliopsida > Malpighiales > Salicaceae > Populus > Populus euphratica. Next base: position 316,352 of record NW_011500005.1, read on the forward strand.
TGGTGGACTTATTATATGAAGCCCACTTACAATTGACCCAAATAGGTAATAATAACCCAAAGACTAAAAAGAAAATAATAAAAATCCAAAAATTACCATCCTAAATATGCTAGAATCAGATTTATCAACATTAAGAAGTCCTAAATAGACTAGAAAATTTGATTTGAAGGTAGAATTTATTCTGAAGTCTTCTTTCCTTTTATAGTTAGGACGAATAAGGAATCCTTGTAAGGATTTTAAAATAATTATGAATCCTTGCAACACTTGGAAAGTTTGTAGCACATTAAAGATCTTTAAAGATTTAGTATATTTTTAAAATAAGCTGCCACATCCTTTTAGGAAAAGAATCCTAGCCAAATAGGAAGTCCATAAGTCAAAAGGAAATAAATAACAAAATTCATACAGCCTCTATTGACCCGTATTGAGATGTCTTCCCAAACTCTAATTGACCTGAAATTTTAACTCGAGGTGGGACAACATGTCAGAAGACTCCATGTAAAATTTCATCTCGATCCACGGTTAGATTGAGAATTATGATTGTTGTTGTAAAATTGGATAGTTGCACATTTTACTTCAAAATCCAAAATTTAACCTTGCTTGGATCGTATCATTCTAAAATAAGTTGTCACATCCTTTTAGAAAAAGAATCCTAGCCAAATAGGAAGTCGAAAAGTCAAAAGGAAGTAAATAATAAAATTCATATAGCCTATGTTGCCCGTATTAAGATGCCTTCCCAAACTCCAATTGACCTAACATTTTAACCCAAGGTGGGACAACATGTTAGGATACTCCATGTAAAATTTTAGCTTGATCCAACGCTTGGATTGAGAATTATGACTGTTGCTGTAAAACTGGATACATGCACATTTTACATCAAAATTTGAATTTAACCTTGCCTGGATCGTATCATTCCAAAATAAGCTGTCATATCCTTTTAGGAAAAGAATCCTAGATAAATAGGAAGTCTACAAGTAAAAAGGAAGTAATAACAAAATTCATACAACCTTTATTGACCCGTATTGAGAAACCTTTCTGAACTCCGATTGAATTGAAATTGTAAACCAAGGTAGAACAACATGTCTGGAGACTCCATGTAAAATTTTAGATCGATTTGATGATCAGATTGAGAATTATGATTGTTGTTGTAAAACTGGATAGTTGCTCATTTTACGTCAAAATCCAAATTTACCCTTGCCTGGATCGTATGCATAGGCCTCATATATGTCCACCTATAAAGGGTCTATTAGGGTTTATTTAAGTGATATGGTTCAGCCTTGTGATACAACCCAAGCAAGGTCAGATTCGAATTTTGGCATAAGAGTTTCTACTGTTCAATCTTTACACTAATGAGCATAACTTTAAATTAAACTATTGGATTAAGCTAAAACTTTACCATAAGATTCCAGAAGTATTTTTCTATGTTGTGATACACTTTCGAGTGAACCCACATTCGAAAAGAGTTTGCGATATAGGTTAAATCAGACTATATGAATTTTGTTATTTATTTCTTTGTAAATTGTGGACTTCCTATTTTGGCAAGGATCATTTTCCTACATAGATGTAAGCGTTTTGGGAATTTTCTAGTTTCACAAGGATCTTTAATGAGCTGCAATATAATCTTCAAGTATGGCAAAGATTCATTAGTGTTTCAAAAGCCTTTTCTTATAAGATTCCTTATCCATCCTAGCTACACAAGAAAATAAGGGCCGGTAATATTTAATGACAAATCAGTTATTTTTATTATTTTCTTTCATGTTTTGGCTTAATTAGAACTTTGTTTTGAGCTAGGATTCAAGGCTTGTTTGTATCAGGTTATGGGCTTTACAGTTTAGGGTTTTTGGGTCAGTTTTTTATATGAGTCAATTTAGCTCACAAGGTAAATCCATTAAGGTTACTTTTAAAAACTAATTAAACACATGTAACTTAAATTTTGGTTGTCTTTGATGATTATTATTTTTTTAGTTTTAACATGTGAGAGTGATTCTTGCATTTTTCAATTCTTGAGTGAACTGAATTTGATTTATCGAAGATTCCATTATTGTTGGCGCCTTGGAAAAGGTTTCCATTGTGTCACACTTTTTATCAGACCCATTTTTGTTTTTCGGGATTAGATCTTAATCTTGATTGTGGGTTGCGTAACTACATGATCATAAGGTTCACGTCATTAAGTCTTAAGTTAGAATAAATATAGGAACAACAAGACATGTAAGTTAGACAATTTCGATTAATAAAACTTCTTGTTTGCCGCACTTTGTGTATGTGTTGGTGAGATAATCTCCGTCCTTGATTCTTATAAAAGAATAACTGGCTTTGTGGTGTCATCCTTATAGCTCTCGTTTGCAAATTAATATTCATTGGGTGAGGGTTTTTTTATTTTCAATAGTGTTAGTGTCTGTATACAAGTTATCTTTATGTCACACTCCTATTAAACCTGATTTACTTGGCTTTTTAGGAATTGGTGTCTTTGCAAGTGGGTTATATAACCACGTGATCACGAGGTTCGTATCATTTGGTATCAAAGCTTGGCTTCATTAATTAGGTTATATCCTTCTGAAATTTTCATTTCTTATTGTTTTCACAAAACAATTCCTTAGTATCCAATTTCATCTTCACATTGAATTTGGGGCATATAAAAAAAATATTATTTCATTTTTTCACTTTCCAAAATATTTCAGTAGCATAAAAAACAAAGAGAAAAAAAATTATTTAAAAAGATATTTATTGGTTTCTGCCGCAAAACACTAAACAAGGTAAATTCAATCAAATCAACTCTGAATTAGCTCACAGTTAACAATATGATTACTGGGGTTTTTATCACATCACATTTTAATTTTCGGGTATCATTTTCTTTGGTTTTTGATTTGGGATCTAACTGGGTCTGATTCATAATGTTTTTGTGTAAGTAAATCAAAACTTATCGTAAATTGGTCAAATTTTATATTATATCTATTTGGGTTTAAATAGTAATATAACTAAAATTTTAACTTGATTGGACATCATTTACTATAGGTTTCAGATTCAGACTAGACTCAAACGAGTCTATTTTGCGTCAACTTTTGAAATTTGCTTTTTTTTTTTTATTTCTTGCAGTATATTCTCAACATATCCAACAATAGGTTTTGTTTGCTATCATTTTTGTTTTTTTCTATTTTCTATTTTGTTTCTTTTATTATCATTTTTCATATTTTATTTTTGTCATTTATTCAAGTCTTAAATTTCGTTCATATTTCAGATAGATTTGTTTGCTATTCACGATACTATCATCATAATTTTGTTTTGCTTGCTTTCTAGTTTTTATTTCTTCTAGAGTCATATTTACATATTTGGATTGTGCTGTTAAGTTGGTTCGATTTGGTGTTGGTTTCTGTTCTGCAAGGGTGAAACGATAGGTGTGAGTGTGTGAGGATATTAAGAGTGTTTGTGTGAAACATGAGCTACGAGAGGATTGTTTTTTACCACTAACTAATTTTTGCGGATACTATCATGTCATATCATATCAACACAACACACTATACCTCTCCCTAGAGAGATCTTAAGTTGCAAATGCAATCCAGGACACAAATGATAGAGAGGATGAATTTTGTGATGGGGAACGTGTGTGACAAACTTGACGGGGTGGAAAGACATGGTAATGAGGCTGGTACAAGAACCAAAGATGTGAGGAAGGTTGGGCTTGAACCAAAAGAAAATAGTGGTAGTAGGGCTGAAAAGCCAACGTGGGCTGATTTAATGAGATTTAATATAAGGAAGAGAAATGGAGGTTACGAGTTTCAAATATTTATGCTCATAATGCTTTTATTATGTTAGATACAGAGAGTAATGTTGAACGATTGCAAATGTTTTTTTTTTGGTAAGTTGATGTATGTATTAAAAGAAAACAATATAAAGATTATAAGGGCATACCCCAAATTTACAATGAGAATAGAAACGTAAAATAACAGATGCCTACAGGCTAGCCACCAAACATAAAACTAAGACCTAATACAGGTCAACAGAGGCCATACGAATTTTGTTATTTACTTGCTTTTGACTTGTGGACTTCCCTTTTTTTTGATAAGTTGACGTATATATTAAAAGAAGAAGTTACAAAGATTATAAGGGGCATACCCTAGATTTACAATAAGAGCAGAAACGTAAAACAACATATGGCTGCAGGTTAGCCACCGAACAGAAAACGGAGACCTAACTAAATTCATTAGGGAAACCAATACAACCAGCTAAATATCAAATGAAGAATCTATGTTATTAACCCTCCAAGCTCTTTGGATCCTTTTATTTGCATCTGTTGGTAGAAGGGTCCTCATCAAATCAAGCTTATCACGGATGATACATTCAATTTGATCGAAGACCAAATTTCGAGTTCTGGAGATTCCTGCAAAGGTCCTTGCATTCCATTCTTGCCAGATATGATACACTGTAGCTGCGAAACTCAATTTGCGAGAAAAATTGATGAAACTTTTGCCATGCCTAGTGATAGTGGCCCATCGAATCCATTCATCCCATCCTTTTGTCATTTCTTGGAATGTTGCATCTATCACAAACATCCCACCAGATCGCTTTAGTATAGGAGCATTCAAAGAACAAGTGGTTGTGATCTTCATTGTTGGGGAGACAAAGTGAGCATATATTGGGACCATGTATACCAAACGGATGAAGTCTATCTTGAGTTGTGAGTTTCTGTTGGACAGGCTGATACGGATCAGCCTAACATCAAGCGTAATCATGCCAACAACCCATTGGAGGTGCCAATTGGGCCAATCACAAGAGCTAGGGCTAAGAAGCTTAAAGAAGCATTGAATGGGCTTGTTCAGAACATATGGAACAAAATGGACCTAGAGGGGCTTGGGACATTTAAGGAGCATGAAGGACAACCTTTAATTCATTTAGTTCAAGTCCAAGAAGAGCCCAATTTATGTGGAACAAGGGGTTGATGTGTGCGGCCCAATACCAGCCTTGTTAGGCTTGTCTTTTTCTAATACTATAAGGATAAAGAATCAGCAATTTATTCTCCTAACTAAGTAAGGAAGTTGGCCAAATCTTATTCCTAAAGAGGGGAGGACTATTTAAGCGATTCATGATGGGTTTAGAAATAGGTTCACTATTGTAAAGGATGGTAAAACCATCACTCTTGTACCTCTTTCTCCGAAACAAGTGTAGGATGATCAAATGAAATTAAAAAAGGAATGTGAGGATGGGAAAAGTGAAAATTCACGTGAGGACAATGGTGAGAGAAAACCATCAGATTCGGCTAAACCTAAATCATTAATTAAACCGGTTGAGAGTGGAGGTAAAAACTGAGGAGTGAAGAAAGTAAGCTTGTGTGATGATAATAGTGTGGAAAAATTAAAGAAACAACCTAATTTTTATGCAAAAGAATCTCAAATCAGATCTGTATTTTTCACTAATAAGTCAATGATCTTACTTGTGTATAAGGAGGCTTATTTTAATCTAATCCTTTCTCGGTCTTGCTATGGTAGGCAACGATGTAGTTGTTCTCGCTAAGCATCTCACCGAATATGAACTCACTATGCCTGATCAAATCATTGTATCGATGAAGATCGCAGACCTCGGTTGTCGTGCTTTTAGGATTAATTCCAAATCTACCGTATAGCGAATTCATAAGGATCTTGTACACATAGGCCAAGGACTCATTACCAGATATCCGCGCCTCTAACCTGCTCTCAAAGAGTGAGCTAACAAAGTCCCTGAATAGGCTTTCCATCCTCTCAAAGAGATAGCCTGAGATTGGGATCACAGTGTAGCCTAGGCCTCTTGCATACTTTAACTCCTCGCTATCTGACTCCAACAAATTCCCCGGTTGGAAAGATAAGAGTCTTATTCTTGTCTCGATAGGGTAGAAAGGGCTTCTTGATAGTCTTCGGACATACCACATATGCCTCAATAAATCCAAAGATGCTATCTAAGTCCTTGCCTTCCAGATTTCCATGCCAGACTGGCACACCCCCATGCATTGGATATTCTTTCATTACAAAGGGATAGAGAGAGTTCACATCGTAGTAGTATAGGTCCTCGCCATATGGCTTGTATGTATCTGTATGACCACCATAATAGGAACGCCTTATAAAAGTATCTTCATTCTTGTTTGGAATATGAATTGGAAAATTAGAAACATCATTGTATTTCAAACGAAAAATGCTTAGAGCCAATGAAGAAAGGGTAATCTTGCTTTCTATATCAATCTTGTAGAGCTTCCAATATATCTCTTGAGCTTTTTGCATTACACCTCCAAGTAAAAGAATGTCCTGCTTCATATAATCTAACAAGCTTTTTTTCATACTTACCAGATTTTCAAGTCTCACCTCATCATATGGGATAGAGCCTTTTGGTCCAAGACCCGGGCATAGATTCTTACCTAGTGCGCTAAGTTTACCAGGGAGTAGATTCAAGGAGTCTCTGAAGCAGAATAACATCTTATTATCAGAATAGACAGCTAACTCGTAAAGCCTATGGTTCCTCATCAGTGGTTTGAGCTTGTAGCTCTTGTGATGACATGCTAGGTGCTTAAGCAAAAGTATTCCATCGAATCTAGAGAAGTTGTGGAAATAAATAGTTAAAGTTGATTGTTCTAGTCTAGCAATCTTAGATATCCTTAATACCAAGTCATAAAGTACCTTAGTACTCCTTTCTTCAAATTCATCCAAGATTGTAGAATAGTCTTCACTGAAGTAGGTATCAATAATCATATCATTGATCTCTTCACCAGGACGAACCATCAAGAGACCACCAGCATAAGGCTTATGAACGTTATCGATCAATAAAGTCTCGGTATCGGCTACGATGAATGGTTTAAGCTCAGTCCGACATGGTTTGAGTGCTGTGATATGGGTTGGATGGCTACGCTTACTATTTCTGATCTCTCTTGCTGTTATAGGCTCGATCTCACTCAATCCGGCTTTCGCTTTCATGATTGAAGAAAGTGAGCTATATCTATCCTCATAAGATATAAATGGCCTAGGAAGAATTTTTTCTGTCCATATAGACTCGAATCATGAGTTGAACTACAAAATCTCCGTCATAGATTTCAGCATATTTAATAATATATTTTTCTATATGAGCATAGATCTCACACATTGGAATCAAATTACAATCTTCATATGTCAAGAGGATAGCTGGACCTAGTGTAAATGAGATCTCCTCTCCGAAAGATCGAATCATGGTGAAGGAAAGTGTGAACTTAGCGTAACCAGATAAGGAAGGGTAAGCAAACTGGATTAAAAGATCCATGGTAGCAAGACAAAGTTGGTCAATCTCGTTAATAATTGGAAAAGGTTTTTTGAAGTGATGCGAAGCAATGATTAACCCTTGATGGGGATCTTGATGTTCAATCTTTTGATTCAATAACTGTTCAATAGTCAGAGTTCCGCAGTCTGTGGTGTATGCATTTCTTTTCATATTTTAATAGTGGACGCAGTAATTCCCACTTATTAGCTTTTTCTGGAATTTATCCCACTTTTGCTCATGAGCTTGCCAACAATCCCTATGCTTAGGAGATCTCAAATCATCGCATACAATACGAGTATAGTTCTCGTAAGAGCTAAGTATTCCAGAAATCCTTTCATTCCAAGTGGACTGCATCTTCTTGCTTATATTATCAGGTACATTGGCCTTTAAGTAAAAATGAAGCGCTCTTTATCAATTACCTTACGGGAAAAGTAATCCTCAGTTGGTCCATCTGATCTAACTTTTACAATTGCTTTAATAACATTCATATAGATGAACTCGTTTATGATTGAAAGTGGAGTGCCCATGTTACGAATGATACCGCTATAAATTATTGGTAACACTAACGATCTTGATTCTGCTATTCTTAGTGTGGCTGTTTCTTTGATGCAGGAGTTTGATGGTGTATTCCCCGAAGACATCCCTAATGGATTACCACCATTAAGGGGGATTGAACATCAAATTGATCTTGTGCCCGGAGCTTTAATTCCTAACCGTCTAGCCTATAGAAGCAACCCCGAGGAGACGAAGGAGCTTCAAAGGCAAGTAGATGAGTGGATGATGAAGGGGTACATTCGTGAGAGTATGAGTCCTTGTGCTGTGCCAGTGCTACTTGTGCCTAAAAAGGATGGAACATGGAGGATGTGTGTTGATTGTCGTGCTATCAATAACATAACGGTACAAGCGATTCATGATGGGTTTAGAAATAGGTTCACTATTGTAAAGGAAGTATCGACATCCTATTCCTAGGCTTGATGACATGCTAGATGAGTTACATGGATCATGTATTTTCTCTAAGATTGACTTAAAAAGTGGGTACCATCAAATTAGGATGAAAGAGGGTGATCAGTGGAAAACTGCATTTAAGACTAAGCATGGTTTATATGAATCGTTAGTCATGCCGTTTGGACTTATAAATGCGCCTTGCACGTTTATGCATTTAATGAATCATGTCTTGCGTGCATTTATAGGTAAGTTTGTTATTGTATATTTTGATGACATTTTGATCTATAGCAAGAACTTAAAATGAGCATCTTGATCATTTGCGTAATGTACTTAGTGTATTGTGTAGTGAGCGTTTATATGCTAATCTTAAGAAGTGTACCTTTTGCATGGAAAAAATTGTTTTTCTTGGCTATGTCGTTACTGCATAGGGTATCGAGATGGATGAGGAGAAAGTTAAAGCCATCCGAGATTGGCCTACACCAAAATCGGTAAGTGAGGTAAGGAGTTTTCATGGACTTGCTAGTTTTTATAGAAGGTTTGTGAAGGATTTTAGTACTATTGCTGCACCTTTAACTGAAATTGTGAAAAAGTCTATTGGATTCAAATGGAATGATGCACAAGATGAGGCTTTTAAATTGTTGAAGGATAAGCTTTGTTCCGCACCTGTTTTAGCTTTGCCAGACTTTACAAGAGCTTTTGAAGTAGAATGTGATGCATGAGGTATTGGTATAGGAGCTGTGTTAATGCAGGATAGGAGGCCCATTGCATATTTCAGCGAAAAACTTTTTGTTTTTTTTTTTGGTAAGTTGACGTATATAAGGAAAACGATACAAAGATTATAAGGGGCATATCCCAGATTTACAATGAGAAAAGAAACGTAAAACAATAGATGGCTACATGCTAGCCACCGAACTGAAAACTCAAGACCTAACTTGATTCGTTAGGGAAACTAATACAACTAGCTAAATATCAAATGAAGAATCTATGTTATTAACCCTCCAGGCTCGTTGGATTCTTTTATTTTTATTTGTTGGTAGAACGTTCCTCATTAAATCCAGTTCATCACGGATGATACATTCGATTTGATGAAAGACCAAATTCTGAGTTCTAGATATTCCAGCAAAGGTCCTTGCATTCCTTTCTTGCCAGATATGATACACTGTAGCTCCAAAACTGAGTTTACGAGAAAAATTGACGAAACTTTTGCCATGCCAAGTGACAGTGGCCCATCGAATCCATTCATCCCATCCTTTTGTCATTCTTGGAATGTTGCATCTGTCACAAACATCCCACCAGATCGCTTTAGTATAGGAGCATTCAAAGAACAAGTGGTTGTGATCTTCGTTGTTGCGGAGACAGAGAGAGCATCTATTGGGACCATGTATACCAAATCGATGAAGTCTATCTTGAGTTGTGAGTTTCTGTTGGACAGCCACCCATAGAAGAAACGAATGTCTTGGAACAGCATTCTTGAACCACACAATGTCATGCCATTCGACCATCGTATGATGAAATCTTAGTTGTTCCCAAGCTATTTTGATCGAGAATCTGTGATTTGGTGAATCCAGCCAAACAATCTCATCATTTTGCCCTATCATAGGATTAGAATTGGAAGGAATAGCTTCTACAATGGGGTGCCATCCAATAGCGTGAGTGGTAGGAATTTTCCATTCTGAGTTATGAATCAGCATATTCACCTTCGCGTTCTTTTCCATACCTGAATCATAGATGAATCTGTCGCCGTAAGAATCTGCGAGCGGGCTGTGAGGATGCCAATTGTCAAACCATAGAGAAGTTGTCCTGCCATCCCCTATGATGTACTTCATCTTCGGCCATGCTAAGGATCTGAGCTTTAGAATCTTTCTCCATGCCCAAGAGCAATTCTGTGGCGTCTTGATTGTCCAGAAATTCCTACCTCGCAACAGATTACATCTGATCCAAGTAGACCAGATTGAGCCATCTGAGTCATTGCACAGGTTCCAAATGTGTTTCAACAAAGCAATCTTGTTCCATTCTGTTATCCTCTTTATTCCTAGCCCCCCCTCCTTTTTTGGAAGACATACCTGATCCCAAGCCACTTTAGCCCCAGTAGTTCTCATATCTGAACCTGACCAAAGAAAGGATCTCATAATTTGCTCCACACTTTTTATGACTTGCCCAGGTAAGAGGAAGAGAGATGCCCAATAGACCTGGATGGAAAATAAAACTGAATTAATCAGTTGTACTCGTCCTGCATACGAGAGTGTTCTACAAGTCCAATGTCGAACTTTAGAGGTGATTCGATCCACGAGACCCTTACAATAAACAGCCTTTAGTCTGGACGAGATAAGAGGCACTCCCAAATATTTCATAGGGAGCTCCCCCTCTGCAAACCCAAGAACATGAATAATCTCTTCCCTCTCAGCATTTAACACACCGCTTAAGAAGATGTCACTTTTATTTGGATTTGGATACAGACCTGATAGATCTTGAAACTTTGTGAGCACAGTTTTGATCATACGAATTGAGTTTACATCTCCTTTGCTAAAAATCATCAAGTCGTCAGCAAAACAAAGATGAGAAATGTTGTCCTTCTTGCATCTCCAGTGGAACTTGAAGTTTTGGTTGGCACTCATCTTGCAGAATAGCCCCGAAAGGATTTCCATACATAGGACAAACAAATATGGAGAAAGTGGATCCCCTTGTCGAAGCCCTCTCCCCCCTTGAAAATAACCTGCAAGCTCACCATTGACGTTGATAGAGAATTGACATGATGTAACACAAACCATAATCCAATCAATGACTGTTCTAGGGAATCCCATTTTTCTTAACATAGCGTCAACGAAATCCCACCGAACCGAGTCATAAGCCTTCATCAGATCTACTTTCATAGCACAACGGGCAGGTCCCGTAGATTTATGATAGCCTTTCATTAGTTCCTGAGACAAAAGAATGTTGTCGCTGATTCTCCGTCCAGAGATAAAAGCAGTCTGATACGGACCTACTAAGGATGGCAAAACAGCTGTGATTCTCCCAGCTAGAATCTTAGCGATGCATTTGTACACGGTATTGCAGCAAGATATAGGACGAAAATCTGTCAACCTCGTAGGATTGGCAACTTTAGGAATAAGGGAAATTGATGTAGCATTCATTTCTTTAAGCATTCTCCGAGTCTGAAAGAAGGAGCTAACAGCATTGCAAGAGAAACATTATACAGCCTAACCCATACCGGAACTATGACCAAATCACCTTTCAAAAATTGCATGTTCGGTTGCCAACGTTTAAGCACCACAGGTCTGCTTGCCATGTGCCATGGGGCTCTTTCCAGCACATTAGTGGCATGATCAACAGAATCAGAAGTTTTATCTTCGGATAATGGTTTCTTCAAATTCAGTATAAATAAAGGCATAACCCAAACATGTAAAGGTTACGCAATTTTCAGATTAATAAAACTTCTTTGCTGCACTTATTGTGTGTTGGTGGGATAATCTCCCTTCCTTGGTTCTCTAAAGAACTGAAAACGACTTATCGAAGAACAACTGTCTTCGTGGCGTCATCCTTATACTTCTCGTTCGCGAATCAATATTCGTTGGGTGGGGGTTTCCGTTTTCAATAGTGCTGGTGCCTAGGTACAAGTTATCTTTGTGTCACACTCCTATCAAACCTGATTTACTTGGCTTTCCGGGAATTGGCATCTTTGCGTGTGGGTTGCATGACCATGTGATCACGAGGTTCGCATCATTTAGTATCAGAGCTTGGCTCCATTAATTAGGTTATATCCTCCTGAAATTTTCGTTTCTTGTTAATTCCGCAAAAAAATTCCTTAGTATCCAACTTCTTATTCTCCTTGAATTTGCGGCATATAAAAAGAAAAAAAAAATTGTTATTTCATTCTGCCGTAACATAACAATTGTTCAAAATTGGATATCAAATTGTTCAAAAATATATCAGTAACATAAAAAAAAAAAGAGAGAAAAGAGAAAAGAAAAGAAAAATTGTTCAAAAAGACGTTTATTAGATTCCGCCGCAGAAAACTAAACAAGGGACAATTGGATCAAATCAACTCGGAATTAGCTCAAATGTGATATTCGAATTACTGGGGTCCTAATCGAATTAAATATCAAATTTGGGGTCAATTGGATATCATTTGCTTTGGGTTTCAAATTCGGGTCTATTCAGGTCTGATTCATAACGTTTTTACATCAGTATATCAAACGTTGTCATAAATTGCTCAAACCTTATATTCTGTCTATTTGGGTTGATATCGCACTATATCTGAAATTTTAACTCAATTGAAAATTATTTACTTTACGTTCCAGATTCGGACTTAACTTGTCGTAAACAAGTCTGTCTTGCGTCACCGTTTCAAAATTCGCTTGCTTTTTGTTGATTTCGTTTCTTGCAGTTTATTTTCATCATATCCAACATATTTGGGTGTTGTTTAATGATTTTGCATATTTTTTGTTTCTGTTTTTATTCGCGTCTTCAGTTTCGTTCATATTTCGGATAGACTCGCTTGCTACTCACGAGACTATCATCGCAGTTTCGTTTTGCTTGTTTTCTAGTTTTTTCATTGCTTCTTGAGTCATATATATATATTTGGATAGCGCTGCCAAGTTGGTTCTATTTGGTGTTGGTTTCAATTTCGCAAGAACCGCAAGAAGGTGAGACGAGAGGTGTGAGCGTGGGGGACATGCTGATTTAGATGGTGATTTGGATGCTATCAAACTGAAAATACCTTCTTTTCAAGGTAAAAACGATCCCGAGGCATATTTGGAGTGGGAAAAAAAGGTGGATTGGATTTTTGATTGCCATAACTATTCGGAGGCGAAGAAAGTGAAATTGGTAGTCATCGAATTCATGGATTATGCACTGATTTGGTGGGATCAGAATGTTACTAGTAGAAGACGGAGTGGAGAGAGGCCGGTAGCGTCGTGGGAGGAGATGAAAGTGTTGATGAGAAGGCGATTTGTGCCTAACCACTATTATAGAGATTTGTATCTGAAATTGCAGGGTTTGAATCAGGGTTCTAGGTTCGTGGATGAGTATTTCAAGGAAATGGAGATTGCCATGATTCGGGCCAACGTGATTGAGGATCGGGAAGCTACTATGGCTAGGTTTCTAAATGGACTGAATAGGGACATTGCAAATGTTGTAGAATTACAATACTGTGTGGAATTGGAAGACATGGTCCATATGGCAACGAAGGTAGAGAGACAAATAAAGAGAAGGGGCAGTACACGTTTTCAGACCAATTCGGCTTCATCTTCCTCAACATGGAGGCTAAATTTGAAAAGAGAGGGGGCTGTCCAACCAAAGCCTTATGCAAAGGCTGAACCACCTAAGGCCAAAAAGGATACTTATACGGATGGGAAAGGTAAATCTGAATCTCAACCTACTCGTGATAGAGATATTAAATGCTTTAAATGTTTAGGGAAGGGGCACATTGCATCTCAGTGTCCAAACCGAAGAGTTATGCTTATAAGAGATAATGGGGATGTTGAATCTGAAAGTAAGAAATCTGAAAGTGAAGAGATGCCACCTTTGATGGATTGTAGGGATGAGGAGATTGCATACCCTGTTGAGGGGGAGGCTTTGGTTATAAGACGTGCGCTGAACATGCAAATCAAAGAAGATGATGTAGATCAGCAACGGGAAAATATATTTCACACTCGATGTCACATCCAAAACAAGGTATGTAGCATGATAATTGATGGAGGTAGTTGTGCTAATGTTGCTAGTGATACACTTGTGAAGAAATTGAATCTGAGTTGTATTAAGCATCCTAGGCCTTATAGATTGCAATGGTTGAATGAATGTGGTGAAGTGAGGGTTACTAAGCAGGTTTTGATTGTGTTTGCTATTGGGAAGTATTCTGATGAGATTTTATGTGATGTCGTCCCGATGCATGCTAGTCACTTACTTTTGGGGCGTCCATGGCAGTTTGATCGGAAAGCGATTCATGATGGGTTCAGAAATAGGTTCACTATTGTAAAGGATGGTAAAACCATCACTCTTGTACCTCTTGCTCCGAAACAAGTGTATGATGATCAAATCAAATTAAAAAAGGAATGTGAGGATGGGAAGAGTGAAAATTCACGTGAGGACAATGGTGAGAGAAAACCATCAGATTCGGCTAAACCTAAATCATTAATTAAACCGGTTGAGAGTGGAGGTAAAAACCGAGGAGTGAAGAAAGTAAGCTTGTGTGATGATAATAGTGTGGAAAAATTAAAGAAAAAACCTAATTTTTATGCAAAAGGATCTCAAATCAGATCTGCATTTTTTACTAATAAGCCAATGATCTTACTTGTGTATAAGGAGGCTTATTTTAACACTAACGATCTTGATTCTGCTATTCCTAGTGTGGCTGTTTCTTTGATGCAGGAGTTTGATGATGTATTCCCTGAAGACATCCCTAATGGATTACCACCATTAAGGGGGATTGAACATCAAATTGATCTTGTGCCCGGAGCTTCAATTCCTAACCGTCCAGCCTATATAAGCAACCCCGAGGAGACGAAGGAGCTTCAAAGGCAAGTAGATGAGTTGATGATGAAGGGGTACATTCGTGAGAGTATGAGTCCTTGTGCTGTGCCAGTGCTACTTGTGCCTAAAAAGGATGGAACATGGAGGATGTGTGTTGATTGTCGTGCTCTCAATAACATAACGGTAAAGTATCGACATCCTATTCCTAGGCTTGATGACATGCTAGATGAGTTACATGGATCATGTATTTTCTCTAAGATTGACTTAAAAAGTGGGTACCTGAATCATAGAGAATCTAAGGGTGATGAGTGGAAAACTGCATTTAAGACTAAGCATGGTTTATATGACCGTAAGAATCTGCGAGCGGGCTGTGAGGATGCCAATTGTCAAACCATAGAGAAGTTGTCCTGCCATCCCCTATGATGTACTTCATCTTTGGCCATGCTAAGGATCTGAGCTTTAGAATCTTTCTCCATGCCCAAGAACAATTCTGTGGCGTCTTGAGTGTCCAGAAATTCCTACCTCGCAACAGATTACATCTAATCCAAGTAGACCAGATTGAGCCATTTGAGTCATTGCACAGGTTCCAAATGTGTTTCAACAAAGCAATCTTGTTCCATTCTGTTATCCTCTTTATTCCTAGCCCCCCCTCCTTTTTTGGCAGACATACCTGATCCCAAGCCACTTTAGCCCCAGTAGTTCTCATATCTGAACCTGACCAAAGAAAGTATCTCATAATTTGCTCCACACTTTTTATGACTTGCCCAGGTAATAGGAAGAGAGATGCCCAATAGACCTGGATGGAAAATAAAACTGAATTAATCAATTGTACTCGTCCTGCATACGAGAGTGTTCTACAAGTCCAATGTCGAACTTTAGAGGTGATTCGATCCACGAGACCCTTGCAATAAACAGCCTTTAGTCTAGACGAGATAAGAGACACTCCCAAATATTTCATAGGGAGCTCCCCCTCTGCAAACCCAAGAACATGAATAATCTCTTCCCTCTCAGCATTTAACACACCGCTTAAGAAGATGTCACTTTTATTTGGATTTGGATACAGACCTGATAGATCTTGAAACTTTGTGAGCACAGTTTTGATCATACGAATTGAGTTTACATCTCCTTTGCTAAAAATCATCAAGTCGTCAGCAAAACAAAGATGAGAAATGTTGTCCTTCTTGCATCTCCAGTGGAACTTGAAGTTTTGGTTGGCACTCATCTTGCAGAATAGCCCCGAAAGGATTTCCATACATAGGACAAACAAATATGGAGAAAGTGGATCCCCTTGTCGCAGCCCTCTCCCCCTTGAAAATAACCTGCAAGCTCACCATTGACGTTGAGAGAGAATTGACATGATGTAACACAAACCATAATCCAATCAATGACTGTTCTAGGGAATCCCATTTTTCTTAACATAGCGTCAACGAAATCCCACCGAACCGAGTCATAAGCCTTCATGAACACAAACCATAATCCAATCAACGACTGTTCTAGGGAATCCCATTTTTCTTAACATAACGTCAATGAAATCCCACCAAACGTCATAAGCCTTCATCAGATCTACTTTCATAGCACAACAGGCAGGTCCCGTAGATTTATGATAGCCTTTCATTAGTTCCTGAGACAAAAGAATGTTGTCGCTGATTCTCCGTCCAGAGATAAAAGCAGTCTGATACGGACCTACTAAGGATGGCAAAATAGCTGTGATTCTCCCAGCTAGAATCTTAGCGATGCATTTGTACACGGTATTGCAGCAAGATATAGGACGAAAATCTGTCAACCTCGTAGGATTGGCAACTTTAGGAATAAGGGAAATGGATGTAGCATTCATTTCTTTAAGCATTCTCCGAGTCTGAAAGAAGGAGCTAACAGCATTGATTACATCCTCCCCAACTATGTGCCACATTCTTTTGAAGAAACCTGCGTTAAATCCATCCGGACCAGGGGCTTTGTTGTTCTTCAAACTAAACATAGCATGCTTAATCTCCTCCCTTGTTACATCTTGTGCTAATACATGTTGTTGCGTTGAAGACAGTTTCAAGTTAATTGCCGATTCCATCTCTTCCTCATTCAGAACCCTAGGCATCTGTTCCACTCTTAACACACGCTGGAAGTACGCAACGACTTCTGATTTAACTGCCTCATGTCCTTCGACAACCTCTCCATCCTCCTTTGTATGTGAAAGAAGTTTATTTCTATGCTGTCTTCCATTTACTGATTTGTGAAAGTAGCCAGTATTCTGATCCCCCAAGCTAAGCCACTGTATCCTTGACTTCTGTTTGAAAAAACTCTCTTCGGCTTTGACGATAGAAGCGTAGTTACGTACAGCATCCCTTTCTCGCATGCACAAAGTTGGATTCCCATGTGCTGTATGGAGAGCCTGTTGAGCCTTATCCATTTCATCTTTCGCATCTTGGACTCTATCTGAAATGCATTCTGAAATGTTGGAGAAGTGAGTCATATTGAAAAGTTTCAATTCCCGTTTTAGTTTTCTTAGCTTGCAACACAGCTGATACATTGGACAACCCCCTGAATTGTGTTCCCATACTTTCCTCACCAAGGGCATGAACTCGTCATGGTCCATCCACATATCAAAGAATCTGAATGGTTTCTTTATATTCTGATAATCACCAGTAACCTTTACCACCATAGGAGAATGGTCTGACATACCCGATGGCAAAAATCTCGCTTCTGAAAAGGGGAAAAAAATCTCACTTCTGAAAAGGGGAAGTTCAGATTCCATTTCTCGTTGACAAGCACTCTATCTAGTTTCCGCATAATCAGATTCTCAGGACATTGATTCGACAAAGTATAACGCAGGCCTGAATATCGAAGATCATCCACTTTCGCTTCTTGAATACATGTTTCCAATCTGTCCATATGACCAGCCCACGAAGTAGACCCTCCTAACCTGTCTGATTGGTAGCGGATAGCATTAAAGTCGCCCATAAGAATCCATGGGCTGGACTCCCATCCATCACTATGACTCACTATATCAGACCATAATGCCTCACGTAAGGAAGCGTTATTGTCTCCATATATAATTGAAGCATTGAAACAGATATTGGTAGCTAATATAGTGACAGAAACGTGAATAGCCTGGTCTGACATTCCGAGGACATCAACCTTCACCACATCAGCATTCCAACAAACCCAAATACGACCACGACAAGAGAAATCATAATTATACAAGAAGGACCAATTACGCAGAAGAAGTTGAGAAACATTATATTTATTCTCGTCTCTAACCCGAGTTTCAACCAAACCGAAAAGAGTCATCCTCTCTTGATGGATGAGCTGACGCAATGCTGAATGCTTTATGGGATCATTCAAACCTCTTACATTCCAACATCCAATAATCATAAGAAAATAGAGAGGAGTACAAACAGCAACACAAAGATTACCTCGACGTGCCCCCAGGCGAGGAGACAGATTTCTTATTCTTCTTTGAAGAGTTTTTCGAACCCTTTTTCTTTTTCTCTAGAGAGTCTCTAGCCTTAATAGCCAACTGATTAACAGTTTCCCTTTCGTTGGAATTCAGAGTTTGTGGGCTTGTCGGGATTGGTGACGTCCACTCCTTATCAGTTCGTTCCCCATCTGTATCACCTCCCATTGCGTCAATATCTACATTCAGCTCATGACTATTAACGAAAAGAACCTGGTCCTCGGTTGCACAATCAGACGTATTGGAGATGGCTAAACTTTGATCTGAAGCAGTACATGTACCCCCCTGCTCCTGCTTCATGGCTCCTTGTGAACTCTTCAAAACAAGAGGAGATGTAGGATTTTCATCTTCATAACAATCAGCATTGCTCACATCTGATGCAGCCTTGTCATTCATATTACGATCAGAAATATTTGTACCAGATGTCGAACAACCATTCTCATTACAGTTACGCACTTTAGATGCCAAAGGACCATTCTCACCACTCACAGAACCCTTCTTTTGTTTAGCAACTACCTGCCATTGAAACTGATTCTGCTTCTTATCCGCAGATTTAGAGTTTGCAACTCCTACTTTCCTCTTACCCTCTGCCTCCATTGTAAGATTTTCACCGTTATTAGTAGCACATATCGCTGTCGTGTGTCCAAAGACATTACAATTATTGCACTTTGATGGTATCCATTCGTAATCAGCTGAAATTGTTATGAATAACCCATTTGGACAGCGAAGGTCGTATTCCTTAACCACCGTCTTCGTAGCATCAATCTCAACACAAACTCTTGCGTAGCTAAGCCTTTGACGCAACAATGTAGGCTGATCAGCATGAAGAGGAACCCCAATAGCACTCGCTACACAACTCAACCCCTTAATAGTCCAATACGCAAGAGGAACATTATACAGCCTAACCCATACCGGAACTTTGACCAAAGCACCTTTCAAAAATTGCATGTTCGGTTGCCAACGTTTAAGCACCAAAGGTCTGCTTGCCATGTGCCATGGGGCTCTTTCCAGCACAATGCGTGTTGATCAAGTTATAAATTTACTGGACGCTGATGTGTAGCAAAAGATAAGAAATCTTTGAATCACATTTTTTCTTAACCACAGAGAAATTTTTAGATCTTGGATATAAAGTTTGATGATAAAAGTAACACACAAAAGATATGAGATAATTTAAATCAAATAAAATGTAAAAGTCCAAATAAAAATAAATTTAAAACTAGAAAGAAAAAAAAAACATCTTTCAACCCTAATATATCTTCTAGTTACTAATATATTTGTTTGCCTCAATTGCGGTTGGGCTATTCTTTTACTAGATTTCAAAAAAAAAAATGTTGAGAATACAAAGATTTTTTTATAATATAATCAAATCTCATTAAACGGCACTTAAATTTTATATTAAATAGTATGGAAATTTATTTAAAATAAATAATATAATTTAATAAATTCAAAAACAAATTAGATGATTGGTAAAAAACAAAGATTGTAAAACATTATAGTAAAATCTAAATGAGATTCAAAAGTTAGATGAAATCATGATTTTTTTATTCATAAATGTCATTTGATGCGTTTAGTTTTTTTTTTGGTTCTGAACATCTATTTGTCGACATGGATCGTGCATCGAAGATCCATGATTGGAAGCAAAATACGAAAGCTCATATAGCTATAGGTTCACAACAACTAGTAGGAAAATGACGTGCAAGTCAATGGGAAGTTTCCTCCATCGACGAAATGTCAAGTGGTTAGGTGGCATCCACATCCGCTAACTTGCTCACATGTAAATCCAACAATCATATCGGTGGATTGATCTTGATATCTTAAGATTATCCAAACATGCCGAGAATTCTCAACCTGGATTGAGACTTCTATGAATGAATCCTCAGACCTCGAGCGGTTCCAAGCTCGGAACCCACGTTACCTGCACGATATCCAAACACGCTCGGTCAAATGAGCTGGATCTCATGCGCTCCTGCAAGTATCCCCTGTGTAATCTTTGAATAGAAAACTGTCCCTCATATTTCGGCGCTTCTCTGACGTCCCAACTTGCAAATGGCGCGGGTTTCCAACAAATGTCACGGGGAGCAGCAAGCTTTTCTACATGGCAATGGAAACAAAGTCCTAATTACAAGACAGATTAGAGAGTTACACACACGGACAGATCCAAATAAGAGATCTAGTTTAAAACATCGGTGAATATTTCATGGAAATGAAAAGGGGGAGATGACAGTTCTTTGTAAATTAAAGACATCTGAACATGCAGTGTTTTGACTATGAGTAGTAACTTAACTGAGATTCGTGTTTTTCTTTGATTAAAAAGTTTGAATTCCAACCTAGATTTTGTATAAAAATAGAAAAACATGTAGTATTTTCTGTACAAATAGTGACACTGTGTGCTAAAATCAAAGGGAGCCGCAAAGCCAGTGGTTAAGGTAAAGGAACTGGTGCTGGATCTACCAATTCTGATAAAACAAGATTTGCATCTCTTTCACTCGCATGAATTGCTAAAAATGCCCCAAACATGTTTAGTTTTGTTGAATGGTTTTGCGAAGATGTAAAACATACATAGCAATTTAATTTTGGTTATAATCTCATGATAGAAAAAACAGATACAACAAAAATAATATATTTTTATGTCATTTCTATTGTGAAATGATAAAAAATCATCTAAAAATCTCCCTAAAAACATTGTTTTATCTCTTTTATATTATTTTTTTTCAAACACTAACAAAACACAACCTAAATCACATTACTTTAGTTATCAAGAGTGAATGATCTTGTACTAATTACCATCATATCATGTTTGTAGTTGGAAAATGTGGTACTCCTATATCCCCTTCATGGATCAAAACTTCACTACTTAGGGAAGAAACCGAATGATCTCAAAGGACTCATCCATTATTAGTACTCATAAAGCACACGGCCAGAGGCTCCCGACGTGCATATACAGACCAAACCTGTAGACAGAATCCTGATTAACATGTGGAGCAGTTTGATGCTATTGTAGGCAAGCATAATTCACAAGCCCCTAAAGCTATCCACACAGGTTGATGCTATCTGGCAGCCACATGACCAAGCAAGCTATGAACCCAAAAGATATGCCAGCATATCAAATCGCAGTCACAATTCGGGTGGCAAGCCCTCTTTGACGTCCACAGATCAAGACACGTGTAAACAAAGAAATATAGCCGATGATACAATTCCCTGCTGCAAAGTCCCACAGGATTTTGCCATTGGGTGATGGATGATGGCTGCCATTGCTAGTGGAAATGGTCACCAGAGAGACAGCTACTTGGCCCATAAGCACGAGGAATGACTCCCTAACCTCTACAACCGAAGCATTATCGGAGCTCTGTTCTGCAACTCCATTCCCTTGAATGCCCATAGAAAGGCCTTCTTCAGCCTATAACACAGAAAGGTAAACAAGTTGGAAAGTAGAGAAGATCAAAGTTTTTGCGTACAAGACAATGATGCAGCACAAAAGGCACAGAAAGGAAAAGAGTCAGCTTTAATCTCGAGAAAGTTTTTATTGCCACCCAGACACATAAAGCATAAAAGCACTTACCATGCAAGACATTCAAGCTCCTTAGCTTTTTCTTTGCCTATAACATGGGGAGACTTTTCCCTAGGAACTATAACGATTGCTGGCATGAAATCTATCTCTAAACAGAACATGCAAGTTGCACGGGCACAACATTTATTCCTGCCTTCAAAGGTTTCCAGAACATGTTAAAGAAAGCAAGCATCACACCCACATATAAATCGCAGGAGAGTTGCTACGAGAGACGAAAATGTTAAAGAAAGGAAGCATCACACGAACAAAAATGAAGAATAGAATTGGTGATTTTAAGACTTTTTAGCACGAGTGCTGTTTGCTACGAGAAACGAAAAACAACACAGAAAAAGGAAGGCAAAAAAAACATGCAAAATGGGAAGGTGTTGCAGCATCAACTCTAAGTCATACAGCTTCCTTGTCGATGGCGACAACGGCTATAATCCATTCGATGAGCAGCTGCTGCTAATTATCCTTTCTTCTTCTTATCTGAATTTGATCGACAGAGGGAAAGAAAGAAAGAAACTGGGAAGGCGCGCCTGACTTGTGTTCAATGAGCTTTTAAAAACTGTGAGCGTGTATGATTTGATTTAGTGAGGACTAGTTTTAGCATTACTTTTCAGATTTTTTTTTTTCGGATGAAAAAAATATCAAATTAATATCTTTTTATGCTAATGTTATGAAAAAAATTGCGCCACAATACCAAATTTAGCGAGGAATTGAACGGGTGATTACATTTCCAGAGAATTTCGTAGGGGAACGGTTACGTTTAAGTTGAAGGCCCTTCCCCTACACATTGTTTTAGCATTTGTCGATCGTTTTTGTTAAAAAACTTTGAACCTGCCTCGCGGATTTAGGGGGCCCTTAGCCCCTTAACTCAATGTACGATTTTTGTAATCAGCTGTTTTTCATCAACCCAAGGTACAAGCACACAAACATCCTTCCTTATGAGCCTCGACAATGGATAGCAGTAAACTTCTGAAAGAGGGGGAGGAAGAGAGAAGTAAACACTCACGATATGAGTTTTCCTATCTTGAGACGGCAGAAAATTCAAAGCTCATGGCATTTTGATCCAGAGAACATTGAAAAAAATTATGGTTCCTACAGTTCCTTAGCAAATATGATAAATATGGAGATTAGGGAAAAAACTCCCCAGCATCTTGAGACATAATGAGAAACCTTCCTAACAATTTTCGAAGTTGAGTAAAATTCCCAAGACAAAATAGAAGAATAATCAAACATCATGACAAATCGACACTTAATTGTTTCCATAGCAAAATGAAAATTCAAATCTCAGATTCCCTCTGGCACGTCAAACAACTAAATACCAAAGACCTGCCAAGGCCTAATTCATTCTCCTGATAAGCTCATTAATGTAGTTCTCACGGTTTCCAGCATCTCCTCCTTCAACATAGTGATTCCTCTTCTTTTTCAAACCACCCAATGGAGCCTTGAGCTGGAATGGCCACAAGAAGTTATTTGCCTCCTTAAAATGAGGTCCAACAGTCATTATCTCATGAATGAGATCTTCCACGCAGATAATGCCGTGCTTCCCCAGACCCTGAGATGACATCATGGCATGTTAGCAAAAAGATACAGCAAATGCTACCCATCCTCAAGCAGGCACCGTGCATGCAAAAAGATACAAACCTGCTCAATGATCGAGTTGTCAGTCAAAGGAATTCTCTGCTGGTTCAACTTCCCAAAGCCTCTCTTGTAGATCAATTCCCTCACGCTCTTCAAGTTGGGATACCTAAAATCCAAAGAAAAAGACATGGGGACGTGGAAAACAAAGATCCATTTGTAAAATCAAAATTGCAGAGCAAAGATGCATACCCAAAGGTCACATAAGGTTCAACCCTGTGAAGCATATTCACGGTTGCCTTGTTTACTTTGAGGAAGACACCATTGAAGATCTGTAAGAAAAGGATAGCATGAGTTTAAATTTAAACAAGCAGCATAATGAGTTCTTAAGGGTCTCTAAATGGATAGTGCCTGGTAATTAATAATGATAAAAAAGCTATATTCTACTCATAAAAAAACACCTTGAAACTGATTAAATTGTCACTCTAGCTACATGAGAAATGTAATGTGTTAACTAAATTATGGCTAGCTGATACAGCATAACTTGATCATAACTAGCTAGTTGCAATCAGTTAAAGGTTAAAAGCGTACCTGTCTCAAACGCAAAAGCTGCAAGATACTCCTGGTCTTGGGGTGCATGGCATTGATACTGCAAGCAAGAATCTCATGTATTTATTAAAAACATCACATAAGCAGTCAAACTTAACAAACGTAATAAAAACTAACAAAAAAGAGCAACATACCCCCGGATGCGAATAATAAACAAGAGCTTAGCCTCAGGGTCAACATAAAATCCACCCTTCAACCTTGCCTCACGCTTCCATTGCACAAGTTGCTTTTCCTAAAAACTCCCCAAAAAACATTGCATTCAAGAACCTAGCCTTGAATTGAAAAAAAAAGAAAGAAAAAAAGTGAGAGATGTAATTCAAAATAGGAAAACAAAGCATACCTGCTCCTGGTACTCCTTTGCATATTGCTTAGCTCGGTTGAAAATGAGCTTTCTGTTCTCAGCATTCTTTTTCTTAGTAGCAGCAAGCTCCTGCTTCTTAGCCAATGCCCACTCCTCCTCTCTCTTCTGCTTCTTCAAGACAGACTCTGGAACCGCTACCTTAGTTGCCTCTTCGCCCATCTCTAAGCAGATTTAACAACCTCCCAATTAACACTGAACCTCAAAATTATCAAGTATCAATAACTAAATTTTCCATTTCAAAACCAATCCTAAGCAGAACCAAAAGGAATCTGAATTTTCAACAAAATAAAAAAATCAGATAAAAACACAATAATAATTACTCTGCCCCCTTCATTATTCACTAACACCACAAAAATTAACCCTAAATATATTAGAACACACACACAACTAATCCCTATTTAATCCATTTTTGCGAAAATACAGCACCAAAAATCAGCCAGCAGAAATAAGAAGGGATCGCGAGATAGAGAAATGAAAGTTATGTGGAGAATCGAGTGTTAGATCCGTGATGACTCACCGAGTTAAGGAAGTGTCTCGTCTCCGCTCTGCTCGTGCTGTGGAGGATCCGAGAGAAAGGGCTAGGGTTTTTAAGGAGAAGATATATAGCAGGAGGCTGAGAGTGGTATTCTCTTTTAGGGTTTTGAGGTTACTTTGATTTTGGATCTGACGGTTGTGGAGGGATTTTAGAGCGAGAAGTGATCTTGGTCGTTGATATATGGGAAAAATAATTTAGAGGGGTTATATGGGGAGTCTGAGAAGGCCCAGATGGATTATTGGGGCTTTTGCCTCTTTCAATCTTTGACATTTGCTATCGGGCTTTGGCCCTTTTAATATTATTTTTTCTTAAATAAAGCTAAGATTTTCTCATTCTCTTACCATTTTCTGTGTGTGTGTGTGTGTGTGTGTGTGTGTGTGTGTGTGGGGTTAAGATATGGGATAAGAGTCATGCAAACACATGGACTTTTCAAATAACGATAGATATTAAAAGAACATATACGAGCTTTTTGAACATCGATATTTATAACTGGGTCCTATATTAAGATCATGATTTAATAAGTCGTAATTTTGTAGCATTATTGTTAAATATAATAGTTAAATTGTATAGAATGATGTGGATAAGTATCTTGACTTGTTTTTCTTATCACTTGACATTTCTCTGCGCATATTCTATGCGATAAAAATGGATTTTTTTTTTGTTTGGAAGAAGAGTAATTTCCACGCAATGCACCATTGACCATGCACGAATTGTGTGTGAATACTTGATAGATCCTGAGAGATGTCTGTGACTCCGCGTGATACTTTAGGAATAGTTTACTTGTGTTTTTAAAAAAAATAATTTTTTTTATTAAAATTTAATATAGTTTATATATTTTGAATTATTTTAATATACTAATATTACAAATAATTTTTATTATTTGAAAAGCAACCACCGCGCACTACTAAACGCGCACTTAGGCTTGATGTGAATTAAAACTGGGATCCCCGACAAGAGATAATTGGAAGCTGGTCAGAACTTGAGATAGCAAGGGAGTTCTTAAAATCTCCGAGAATCCATGGGATTTAAGAGTGGTTAATCTGATGATTTGCAACTCGGAAATTTTTTTTTTTTTAAAGAATCGGAAAGGTCTCACAGCAAGGTCTTGTAAATATGCTACAAGAGGACTGCTACAATTTAGAAAGGCAAGTGCATGATCATTACACAGGACACGAGCCCTGCAAATCACAAATGCATATTATTATTATTTCAATTCGGGGAGAGGCAAACATATATATGATCGCTGTCACACAGCTAAACTACAAGACCCACACTTGCATACAACATGTGGACATGGTAGCTTGTTTACGATTGCTGGGGGAGACGAAAGATATCACTGAACAGGAACAAGAACCAATCGCCTGGAGCAAACGACGCAGGAGAATTTCCTCTTGTTTTTGTGGGAGATTGGGATGAAACAAAAGTATAGATGAGAATCATAGTCCATAGCCATCACCGGCCCTCCACAGCACGGGCATGCTGATGATCCTGCCCCTTGTTTCTTTACCAACTTGTCTCGGACATCAAATATCTGCATGGCTCCCATTTTGATTTCAAACAGGCTCTGCCTTCCCTCCAGTCCCTTCTAGCCCGAATAATTTCCCCTATTTAAGTTTTCCCGTGTCTGTATATGCATACAAGATCAGTGGCTCCCATGAAGTTTCGATTCATCTTTGCGTGCCCCTTTCCAAGACCTGGCTAGCTGTTGCCAGGCAACTTCCTGGTAGTTCCGAGGATTAATGGATTGACCGCCGAAGATACCCAGGCGAGTTCCCATCTGCAAAAGAAAGTCGTAGGAAGGTGAGCGGGGCAACGCCTTTTCAGACCTTGACTCGTCTCGCAAGGAAGCTGCATCTTAGCTTCAATTGCAAGGGAAAATCTTAATTTAGTCCCTAGCCGATACATCTTCTCAATCGGGTCTCAGATCTATAAAATTTAATAATTTCGTGTCAACACACAAACATTTTATACAATTCTCAATCTTAATTTCTCAGCAACTTTATGTCAATTTTCTCAAAAAACACACTGTTTTAATACACAGAGAACAGTGTATAGGAAATATGAACATAAATTAAGGGAAGAAAACCGTCGAGATGTGGGAAACTTTTAGGATATAATTGATAAATATAATTGTAATTAAAAATGGATATATAAATTAGGGACTAAATTGGGTTTTCTTTTATTATAAAGTGGGACCCCTCTAAATCGAACAGTGTTATGAGAGAATTCAACTAAATGGGTTGATCGTTTTTTTAACTTGTGATGATACTCTGTGGCTTAATTATTCATGTAGAAGTCTACAAAAGCTTGAATTGAAAAATATTTAATATTTTATTAACCAATTTGGCATCATGACGCACTGATTAAAAAAAAGGATAGAATATACAAAAATGTATCTTTAATTTCGACAAAGAGGATTGATAATTTTATTAGCATAATAATTAATGAAAATATAAAATTAATATTTTAATATTTAAAAATAATAACTAAATTTTAAACAATAGTTAAAATTATTAAGTGTTTTACTATGAAGTGCACTAGTTAAAACTATCTTCTTCTTTTTTTTACCTTTTGCTTTGTTTCTTTAATTTTTTTTTGTTTTGTTTTTTTAACTTGTTTTTCCATGAATATAGTTTTTGTTTAATTTTTTTTATTAATATTTTTTTTTTAATTTAGTTATCAAATTTTCATGACATGAGTTCCGAGTTTGACGAGTTAACCTCGATTTTTTTCTGGTTTTTCTTTTTAATTTTTTTTTTCATTTAATTTAGGTTATTAATGTTAATTTTTTTCTATTTGGTTATCGAACTTTCTTGATACGGATTTTAGATTTGACTAGTTAACCCGGGTAATTTTATGTTAACCCGTAAATTTTTCTCTTATTAAGTTATCAAACTTTCATAATATGAATCTCAGATTTGACGGATTAACCTGATTTGAAGCGTTAACTAAGTTAATTTAAATTTTTTCTCTTCATTAATTTTTTCTCTTCATGTAGACTTTTTTTTCTTTTAAATTGATTTTTTTTGTTTAGTAGTTTTTTTGGATTTTTTCTTTTTAATTAATTTTTTAAAATTTAGTTTGTTAATATTAATTTTTTTTCAATTTAGTTACCAAACTTTCATAACATAGATTCCAGGTTTGACGGGTTAAACCTAGTTAATTCAGATTTTTTTTCTTTGTTTTTTCTTTTTAATTAATCATTGTTTTGTTTAATATAGTTCATTGATATTTTTATTTATTTAGTTACCACGCTTTCATAACAGGAATCTTAGGTTTGATGGGTTAACTTAGTTTGGTGGGTTAATCCAGTGATTCGGATTTTTTTTCTTTTTCTTCAATAATTTTTTCCTTCTAATTTCATCTTTTATTATTATAATTAACCCATGATGAAAAGGCTGGGTAATTTTTTTATTTTTTTTATTTTTTAATGAATATTTTTTTTGTTTAATTTAGTTTGTTAATGTTAAATTTTTTTATTTAGTTATCAAACTTTTATGACACGGATTCCGGGTTTGATGGGTTAAGCCGAATTTTTTTAGTTTTTCTTTTTAATTAATTTTTTTCATTTAATTTAGTTTGTTAATATTATTTTTTTTTCTATTTAGTTATCAAACTTTCATGACACAGATACTGAGTTTGATGGGTTAACCCAGCTAATTCTAGGTTGATCAGTAATTTTTTTTCTTGTTCAGTTATTAAACTTTCATGATACGAATCCTGTAGGTTTTTTTTCTTTGTTTTTTTCTTTTTAATTAATTTTTTTCTATGTAATTTAGTTTGTTAATGTTAATTTTTTTCTATTTAGTTATTGCACTCTTATAATATGAATCCCAGGTTTGACGGATTAACCTGATTTAGTGGGCTAACCCAATTGATTCAATTTTTTTTCTTTATTAGTTTTTTTCTATTATTTTTTTCTTTAAATATTATAATTAACTATAAATAAAAGACATAAATATTTTTTCTTCTAATTTTATGACACGAATTCTAGGTTTGACCGGTTAACCTGATTTGACAAGTTAAACCAGTTGGTTTAGATTTTTTTCTTTATCTCAAGTAGTTTTTTTCTTTCAATTTTTTCTTTTGATATCGATTTTATTAAGAATTAAACTTTATAATTTGTTTTATGTACTATTCGTTAGATTATTGTGATCTTATAAGAGGATTTTACTATACCCTTCTTACAAAGCACTATTCATCGGAATAATGCTTTACTTTATTATTTTTTTTTTTAATTAATTTTTTTAATTTAATTTTTTAATTTAATTTTTTTTATTTTTAATTATCACACTTTTATAACAAGACCTTACAATCAGATTTATATCCAAGGCTCTGGGTTTGATGTTACAACTAAACTTACTTAAACTCGGGTCATGTTAGTTTTATATTATTATTAATATTATAAATATAATTTTTGGATCAGAAATAGTTGACAAATTCAATACTCTTACATATAATTTTATAAAAAAATTTAACGCTTTTAAATTTTAGTTTTTTTAATATTTTTTTATAAAAAAAATTTAACCCCCACCGTACCATTGGAAACGTTTCTAGTATATACGACAGCTGGTTTGTATGTCCGCCTAGAGAAAAAAAACAGTGACAACTGAATGTTACATTACTCCTTGTCCACTTAATTATTATTTTTTTTTTTAGATTAACGTGGGTATCCGGGCCAGATTGCGCGCACCACGACTAATCCCACGGGCCTTGAAGTTAACGACCATGTAAGCCTCCAGTGGCCATTATATGAGCAACCAAGGACTCGAACCTGAGACCACAGAGAAAGTAAACCCCTTGATCCCAAGTCCTTGCCACTTGGCCACTAGATGGTTACTTAGCTAATTAGTTGATCCCTCGACCACAAATTCCCTTCGTCGTCCGGTGACAGTGGCCCAACCCCGACATCCATCGAATCGATTGCAACCTCTATGCCATGGATTGGCTTCCTTCGGTTCACACCGAGGATCCTTTTCGGGATCACATAGGATGCTACCATCACCTTCCACCATAGCTGGATAACCCACGAATGCAGAAGGGTGATGAGACTTCACTTCTCGTGCTGCTGTCTCCTCTATTAGTGGCTCTCTGGCTCCAGACGTGCTCACCAGCAAGAAGGGCATCCAGGCATCGCAACCTCGTCATGATACTGACAGCATGTTCTGGTGTTGATTACCATGGTAACGACTTCAAAGCTTTGAGTTATGAGTTCATGGTCAATGGCAGCCTAGAGAAGTTGCTACATCCAATTCCCGGAACAGATGAGGAGAACGAGGCACCGAGAAGCTTAAATCTTCTTCAGAGACTAAACATTGCAATCGATGTTGCTTGTGCACTGGAATATCTTCACAAGGATTGCCAACTAGCACAACACAGTTCCCTTGCTGTAACGTACTTGAATCTTATCGTTTTTCCTGTTTCGTGTCTCTTTCCGTGTGCACAATTTCCTGGCTGGAATCAGAAGAACATTTGCAATCATTCTTCTTCCTCCTCCTGAAACTTCCTGCCTTGGGCTTCCCTTCCTTCTTTTTCTTTAATATCGGGCCAGCCTTGACCAGGCCTAGCAAGCTAGCATCCCACCTAGGATTCTAGCCCAGATTCATATTGTATTGGATCGTGATGGCTTATATTTTCACAATCCATGGACATCAGCAAGATATGAATTGAGTGTTACACCATTAAGTAGTATAAAGCTGAAGCCTAAAGACATAACCCATAACCGATGTAGGATAATTACAAAATCCAGCCCCGGCTCTATGAACTGAGTGCGTTAAAATTGATTTGGATAAATTCAAAATCGTTGTAGCCTAGTTATGAATATTTTTAAAATTAATCTCAAGGCCTGACACTCCGCTACAAAACTCTTGGAAGCTCAAATCGGAGAAGGTTGAGCACCTTGATGGCAACAGTTGTTCCTAGCTCATCAACAATTCCTCTATACACAGACCCAAAGTTGCCGTTTCCAATCAAATGGGCTGAAGAAAACCCACTAGTAGCAGCGAGGAGACCTCGGTAAGAAACTTTTGGAAGCAAATTTTATGAATTCTTCAAGCGAGGTGTCTTGTTTTTCATTCTTAACCAGAAAAAATACAGGGCAGACAACAGGAAAGTTGCTCCCAGCAGCCCACAGACAACAGAGATTATTATCTTCAGCTTCATCGTCAATCTCACTTCATTGGACTTGTTGAATCTGCAAGGTGGCAACTGTTGTTCAGGCACGCCCCCACAAAGCCTACTGTTCCCTTCCACTGAAACCGCACTAGCATTCTTGAAGGCACCTTGTAGTGGCATCTCACCATCGAAATCATTGAAAGACAGATTCAAGTACTGCACGTCAAGCTGCTAGAGAAATTTTGGGATTTGGCCTGATAAATTTTTGAGAGAAAGATCTAACTTCCGAATGCCTTTCAAAGAACTCAAAGATGAAGGCAATTTCCGACAGTAAGTTTCCCCGCATGCATCGGATTTCCAACGTCACGCAGCTGCCAAGACTTCCAGGAATTTCACCACATAGCATTTTATCAGACACATCCGATGCACCTAATTTCCCCAAATTTTTAACTTCTTCTGGAAAGGAACCATTCAAGTTGTTGTGAGATAAATTCAGCAAAATGGATAAGGTTGATAGAGTGAAAAGTTCTTTGGGAATAGTGTCACTCAGATTGTTCTGAGAAAGATCCAATCCTAGCAAATTTCTGCATAAGCCTAAACTTGAGGGGACGCCACCCTGGATATTATTTTGTCCCAAATACAGCGAAGTTAAATTCGTCAGATTGCCAAGAGGGAATGGAATATTCCTGATAATCTGTATCCCGACAACAATAATTTGGCTCTCCCACAGCTACATTCTTTCCAGGTTGACAAGATTCTCTATCCCATTTAGGATGCTTCCAGATATTCCGTTTCCATCTAGAAGAAAAATTCTAAGCCAAGTGAAGTTCCCAATAAAGTTCAACAATATCCCGCCCAAATTGTTATCATTTAGAGCCATGATCTCTAAGTCAGTAGTGTTCAGTAAAGACTGCAAAAAGCTCAGATGACCAGTTCTCCCACTTCCAAGATGATTGGAGGTTAAGCTTAAGAAATTCAGCCTATTCAACTTTTCCGAGGTAGGTACCGATCAAGTAAGGTTGTTTAGACTGAGTCCACGGTATTCCAGATTTGTTGCTTTGGATATTGTAAAAGGAATAAAGCCAGTAAATTGGTTAGAACTAAGGGCAAGACTTTGCAGATTAGGATGTGTGATGCCTAAGTTTAAGGGAGGAGTGCCTTCAAGTTGATTGTCTGACATGCGTAAATTTCTGATAGAAGAGAGATTGAGGCTAGAAGGAGGGATTGTTCCTGACAACCTATTACCATCGAGTGCAATATGTGAGAGATTTTCCAGTTTGCCAAGAGCATCGGGGATACGGCCACCAATATAATTTTGGGTCGCAGAAAATTTCTGAAGAGATGACAAGTTTCCAAATGTGAGAGGGATGCCCCCTGTTAGATTAATGGCTTTCAAGCTTTGACAAGCTACCAAACTCAACGGGAATTTTCCCTACCAACACGTTCCAGCCAACATCAATTTCGATGAGATTGGAGCAGAAGGAAATGTTGGTAGGAATTTCCCCTCCAAGCAAATTTTTGTTTAGACAAAAATTTCAACCTTGACAAATGGCCTAACTCAGGAGGGATCTCTTGGCTTAGGCTATTTTCAAATAGATCTATTAGTCTCAAGAAGTTGAAATTTCCAAAATGAGGTGATATGGACCTTGCTAATAATTTATTGGACTGTAAGTCCAACACAGTGTCTCTTTGATGTCGGCGACTGCAAACAACGCCATGCCGTTGGCATAAATGCATGGACCTATTCCACAAGCTCAAAACACGAAGAGGGTCATTGGTTATATGGGTCTTGAAGTCAAGCAGAGCTAGTCGATCAGCCTCATTCTTGGCAATCCATGACACAGAAAAGAAAGGAGCCCACAAGCCAAGGAAAGAGAAGTGCAGAATAGCAAATAGGCCAAAGAATGACCAGAATAATCTTAAAGAGTGAGGAAAATCCCCATTCGAGTATAAGAAGTATTCAACATAGGGTTCTTGGTGATCAGAAGGAATTTGGAAACCTTATGAAAAGAGATGTTACAGCTATTCACTTCAGAGAGGAACTTGCGGCTTCTGCAAACTCAAGCGCATTTATACGAGAGCACTGATGGCATAAGGGCAAAATTATGCAGACTTTGAACGCTTGTCGAACCATCTATGTTGATAGAGACAGAAGAGAGACTTTTGTTTAAAAAGTTCGCTTACTCAAAACTGAATTATTTGCTTTTCCGAGTAGGATATTATGCAGTTCAAAAGTCATCGAAATGCTTGTCAAGGGACCTATTTGCAATGTATGAGCAATGCTGTACCTTCTCCCTTGCAGCTCCATAGAACCGTGAATCAAGAATCCCAGTTTGTTAGATCAGAACGGAAGAACAAAAAAACAAAAAAAAAAAAAGATTGCAAAGGGACATCATTCCTGAAATGATAAAACAACATCAACACCTAATAAAATTACAAGAAATGGTTTTGTAGCCTCTTCGTAATTAGAAGGTGTTTGGAAGTACTTTTTAAAAATGCTTTCAAAAGAATTTAATTTTTTTTTATTTTAAATTAATATATTTTTGATATTTTTAAATTATTTTAATATATTAATCTTAAAAATAATTTTTAAAAAATAAAAAAAATATTATTAATATACTTTTCTAAATAAAAAACACTTTAAACATACAGCCACAATCTCGTTTCTAAACACAGTCTCTTGGAAACTGTATTTGAAAATTTCACTAGCCATACTTAGCCTCTTGTTTTCAGCTGTTAGTTCCACTGAAATTCTAGAAGTGGCTGCAACAATGCTCCACAAGCAATAAGTGGAAGAGATTGATTGGATCCAACTCTTGTGAAAAGAGAGCAGCCGTTCATGACTTCAACGGGGACATGTTCCATCAGCAAACTCGAGCACGTATTGGTTTACGAGCATCAATGGCATCTGTCCCCCTTCGATTGCTGAGAAAATTTCCAAAGAAACATTAAAAGGTGTTGCCCTCTTCTTATTTAACATGAATCTCTTCTTGCCAAAAACAAAGAAAAGAAGGGGTTTGTGCATTGGACTGTAGATTACCCCCAACTCATCGGACACTAAGCAGACCTGGAATAACCAGAAACCACTTGCTCAGCGGGAGAAGTCCAAATTTACCTGCCCTGCTTGTCTATCCAACGTCGGATAATAATCTTGTTGTCTATCCAACGTCGGATAATAATCTTGATTTTGACAGAAAAAGACCTTGCATTTATTTTCATTTCATGCACAAGAGCAGCTGATTCTAATACTAAGAAAACCAAATTCATCTTTACTCCAGCATGTTGCCGTTTCCCATTCAATGCACATGTTCACAGCTTGATGAAAATACCCCATGCCTCTATTTTGGAATTCTTCGCAATACCATGTAAATTACTATAATATGACAATCTCAGATGTGCCCTTCATATTTTAAAGGATTTGCAATATTGATAAACATTGCTAGAGAAGGCTAGCTCAGTGTAATAGACAGCAAGCCTAACATCTAACTTCTCTTGTTACAATCATCCCCCGCATATTAAAAAAGAAAAAGAAAAGGAAAGGAATAATAGACAACACTCGTGAATGAAAAAAATGTGGTCACGGGTTTGGGCCACTTGGATTGTGTGCCTCAATATCAACGTGCCGAATACCGGGAACAAGCTCTTGAATCTCCTTTTCAAGCCTATCAACTTCACTTCCTAGAGCAGTTACCACTTCCTCACCTGTGAAGCGAGAACCCAGTTGTCAAAAAAAGATGCAAGTAGAACTAAATAAAATTGTTGGCTTGTCAAAGTGCACACCATAGTTTGACATGATCTTGAGCAATGCAGCGTCATCCTTGTCCTTTGCAGCTTCGCGAAACTGTGCATCATCGATTCTAGTTTGTTAGATAGGTAAGCAATCATTTTGTTAAGTGAATGAAAACACTTGAGAGAAACAGATTGATGCTAACAGCTACTAAAACAACAACGAAAATATTCTCAAAATTATAAAGTTCACCTGACAGATAATTAAAATAATTAGGCAAGTTCGAAATTCATGCATGACACAATAAACGTGCAAATAAAGAAGCTTGCACAGAGATCACTTGCTAAGGATGCTAGGAATGCAAGGTTAGTTTCTAACTTATGTGTAAAAACATTTCAAAGAAATTACAGATTACTCACAAAAGATGAAAAATTACAAATAAATATCATTTAACCTGTCTGGACCACTCTCCACGTCCAGTCCTACTCAGATAATTCTGCACAACCACTACTCCATTGAAATCTGTTGCATATATACAGCAGACATCAGACTATATTGATATCCCAGTAATAAGATTAT
The DNA here is from genome assembly GCF_000495115.2 of Populus euphratica. Lineage (NCBI taxonomy): Eukaryota > Viridiplantae > Streptophyta > Magnoliopsida > Malpighiales > Salicaceae > Populus > Populus euphratica. The sequence goes on from NW_011500005.1 coordinate 351,511, forward strand.
AAAAACAAATGTTCCCAGTCCTATGTTCATACATGTTTGTCACATTTATAACACATTAATCATAATCATCCCAATAGGAAAATTCCAAAGGATATACTGAAATTATGAATGCAATTTAGGAGAAACAGAAAAGAAGAAAAGCACTGCAAGAAATTACCTATTTCTGCCTTAAACCTGAAAAATCCTGGTCCAATCACCTCACTTTTGCAATCGTATAGTGCATCCACAACCTAGAGAAAAACTGATTACTAGTAAAAAACTTGCAAACATATGATCAACAAACATATAATTAAAGCAAAAGATCATAATAGTGTTATACCGGATCATTTTTTAAGAAGTGAAGGACCTTCTCCACATCATGGTCATCCATTGCTCTACCAATCAAAGCATGCCGGTTCCTCTGAATAAGAAATATGGCTACCTACAGAAATAATTCACAAATTATATTAAGCTACTGACACAATTTACTTGAGAATGGCAGTATGATACTCTTGCACATATAAATTTAAGCTTGTAAAAAAGTGACAGATGTGATGTACTTGCCATCCCAAGCAAGTTCCCAACTATAATAGACCCTATAGGATCATAAATTGCATTCCCTGTGGTATTGACCGCAACTAATGACGCTGCAGCAATAGCAAGTCCAGTCACCGCAGCACCATCCTGCATTTTTTAGAGCATTTGTCAAGGGAGATAGGCGATCACATGCACAACATTATTAGCAAATCAAATCCATGTCATACAAGAATCCTAGTTCAGAGAGGCGCTGAACTGTTCTTAAGCCTTATATTAAGTGACTAGGACTTGCTAGCACTCTTAAAGGCAGCCACAATGAGCTAAAATAGGATCACCTTCTTCAAAGCCTGAACAGGGCCTTGTGTGTTACACAGTGTTGAATAATAAATAGATATAAAATCAATAGCACATACAGGGTATTAGCAACTTGAAACTGTGAAATCATGTAAAATAGGGGAAAGCAATCTTGCGCCTTGAAGACAAAATCACTATGTTCACTTCTTTTCTTTATTCTATTCTCATTCCTTTAAGCTCTACAAGGGATATGAATTGCTTTGTTTATCGTAAACTGCACCAAGCTCTAAGCAGAATGATAAAGGGATTCTGAGAACAAAATCTTCTTATCTCTGGTTTGCAGAAATAGAAGTGATATCAGGTGAAGTGTATTGGAATAATTATATAATTTCTTTTAATTTAAGAATCTTTATGTTATTTGGATTTCTAGTATTCATGTGACAACCAGTAGTCATGAGACTGTTTTATTTCTACTAATCAATTCAGACCTGACAGGTTTTTCTACAAACCCTAAAAGCTTACTTCTTCTTTCAACTTCAATTTTCTTCGAGTTTTAGCCATCATTTCAGCTTATTGCAGTTTATCTTCCACTCAACAGATGCATAATGTGCTTATCAGCTTCCCCATATCTGTGGTTCAACCTTGTTTCTTACATGGATCTTAAAAGGTTATTGTCTAATATTACAAGCTTCAACAAGGGGTAAGGGTCCTCATTGAAATTACCTCTGTCATGACTGCAACAGATGTGGGGTCATGACCACGCCAGATGTAGTCTCTAACTGTCATTCCTTCTGCAGCTGCACCTTTCTTAACAGCTTGTATGGCAACAATAAGAGAAGCACCTAAAGCAAAAGCATATTTATTTAACGATAGAAAGATGATGAGGAGAAGTTTAATTGTATCTAAAGCTCAGATAATCAATCAATCGTAAAGATATAAAACTTGTACCTTCAATGATAAATGAGCCACCAATGACCAAAGCTGCATACTGGATGTTTCCTGGCGGCTGAAGAAAGAATGCAAGTCACTAAACCTTAATTACAATTACCAATAAAATTGTTGAAAACCAGGAAAAGGAAATAAAACACATATTTGGGAAGTTTTATAACAAAATCACCATAACCAATTCACTAGGTTTCTTACATGTGCAGTCCATAAATTCTGGATTCCATTAACAATTGTAGCACCAGAGCCAAGGCAAAAAATACCAACAGCTGATATGAGGGACCAAACAAATCTTTCCTTTGAGTAACCATAACTGTGCAAGATAAAAACAATCGATTTCATCAGGAAAGAGAATCAACAACCCTATCCATCCAGCACGAGGATATATGTGCATGCATGTGTAATTCCTAAGCAGTTAAACCAAGCCAATAGCTATTCTACATGCAAAATCCCAAATCAAGGGATGAATAGGTCCACAAAGAGAATCCATGCATTGGCAGAAAGTGCGGTCAATTCCTTTGTTTGACATGGGAAAGCATCCAAGAAAAGCCCGTCTTCAGATGTCAGGCGTGCTTAAAAATTAAAAACAAAAAAGAAGAGTGCAATTAAGCCATTACAAATGATGGCAAAGATTGGCAATAGGGACTCACGGATGAAGAGCATCAGGTGCACGCCTAGAGCTACTCAGACCATAAGCGAGAAGCGCCTACAATGTCAACATGAATTAGTATCTCTGCATTCAATAATCAGTGGATTGAGTTAAAACATAAAGTAAGACAGCTAAAAAACAAGTGCTTCACTCTGAAATGGTGACAAAAAACAGAAGTACCTGGTTTGCAAAATCTGCTATTGAATGCACAACTTCAGCCAACATAACATGACTATTGGTTGAAAACCAAACCCCAAACTTGAGAGAAAAGACAAGAAAATTGCACCATAATGCTGTCGTGACTGCTCGCTGACTGCCAAAAAAACAAAAGAATGGGATACAATTTGCAGGCAAGCATCAAAGAAAACAGTTGGCGATATAAAACTTGGAACAGAAATTGCCAGATAATAAACATAGTGTGGCTCATAGGTGTACTTTTGCCTCCCAAAATATTTGATTGTTCTTTGAATTCATTTCTCTTTCCATGTATTGATTACAAAAATCTGACAATTATGATCCATAAGGCTGCTTCTCTAAACCATTATTTTGATATAATCTTCCCAATTCCAAAATTATCCACTCACCATACTGAATATAAAGTTAACATCACTTTGCAACATGAAATGCCATGAACTATTTATCATAACGTAAAAAAAAAGCCCCCGGCCTCCCTTTTCCCTAGAAACAAACAATGCATAAAAAGAACAAGTACCTATGTTGATCACTTATTTCTATCCTCTTTACTGGTTTAGCTCTCGTGAAAAAACCTGCAAAAACACAAACACATTTTCAGTATGGTGAATGGATCATTCTTTCATGTTTAAAACAGCAAAAGAAACCTACCACGATGAGCTAAGTAGCTATAACTTGAATTCTGATCATTCTGGTTACTATACAAAGAAACCAACTCCAAAAAAGCAAACCTTTTTGAGCTCTTAGAGGCAAAAAACCCACAAGACTGGGTATAAGAACTATAGGCAAAGCTTTGATTTTGAGCGGTGAAATCGGGCTCTAAAACTGTGGTATAGCCATTACTATCATGGGCCAATAAAAACAACAAGTGCCTGTTGCATAAAATAGAGGGATTGCGTTTTTGTGAGCGAGAAAGTCGAGACAAGAAACGATATGATGTTTGCATTAAAACAAGCTAAATGGGTTCTTCTTTCTAACAAAAGTTCTGATTTTCATGGACAAAAAGGACACAATTTATTCAAATTAAGGGGTTTTGGAGAGAAAATTGAAATGGGTTTTTTTATTAAAGGAAGAGAGTGAGAAATTAAAGATTCTTCCTTTGCCGAAAAGTATATGCTCTCTTCTGAGCAGACAAACACACTCCCTCTCTCTTTGCTCCTACAGAGAGGGAAGTTAGGACTGAGTGGGAGATTAAAACCCAGAGACTTGTGGGCCTTTAGGGCAGCATGGGAACTTGATTGATGGGCTTAAGCCTATAAAATTTCCAATTACCATTTTTTTTTTAAACTTATTATATATATATATATAAGAGTTTATTTAAGATTGTTACAGAAGTTGCACTTCAAAGTGTTTTTATTTAAAAATATATAAAAATTATATATTTAAAATTTAAAGGAACATTTTGAAGCACATTTCCAAACAGTCTGTAAATCGGATTTGCTCTCTTCCTTAAATTCTTGATTCTTTATTGTTCATTACTTGTTATAATGTCAAGCTTCCCCCAGTTAAATATTGTCACCAACATCCTCTGCTACCTTCCTGTCAGCTCTTTGGTTCGGCTCGAAAGGGTGTCAAAGTCATGGCATTCCCTTATTGACAGCCCATGTTTTATCAACCTCCACCTTGCTTACTCTATTGCAACGAACAATCTCTTACCCTATATAATCAAGATCCAATCCTCATTCACAGGGGTGGGTTACTTAGATTTTGCCTCTCTTCATCATAATGATGATGCTCAAGCACAAAAACTAGATGCTCGTCCATCGAAATATGCTTGTAAATGTGGTTCTTGCAATGGTCTGTTTGCCTTGCATAAAAAAGATACGAAAGAGTTCGGTTTTTTTGGAAACCATCAACCCGTAAGTGCTACGGTGCTCCTTTCTCTACGATGAAACTATCTCGTAGTGATCTAAGGACACTCCAGTTCGATGATTCTAGCAATGACTAAGAGGTAGTGATGATAAGAAGAAACAACTCTAAAGAATGTTCGGATTTTGTTATTTATACCTTGGAAACAATTCATAGTACTATTGATATAGATATTAGGAAAAGCAGTTGAGTCCTTTTTAATGGTGCTATACAGTGTCTAAAATAAAAAAAGGCAAGGGCCATCTCCTTGTTTTCGATCTTCAGATCGAGGAATCTTATGAGCTGCCTCTTCTGATTTCATCAGCACATGGGATTGATGGTAGGAGGAACCTGTTGATATTGGATGGATGTTTATGTGTGGATTCTTTTGGCAAGCAAGGAGGAGGCTATTATAATGTTAAGTGTTATGAAAGAATATAAAGCGAATGAGTCTTGGGTTCAAGAGATGAAGGAGCATCAACCGAACCATGTGTATGAGAATTGGATATAGCCAAACAACAGGATTATTCAGCTTGAAACACAACCTCCAGTGTGTTCTTCCTGTTAGTATCTGCCTTCTTGTCTTGGCTTTTGCTTTCTGTTCTTTCTGCCACTTCCTTTCCGAGAATTTGGCTTTGCCTACAGAAACTTAGGAAATAGAAAATGTTTAGGCAAGCAGTTTCCCCTTGTAATACAAGTACATGTCCCCTTACATCTTAAAAGCAGAAAAAACTCCACTCCTTGTTAGTGAAATCCATCCACAGGGTAGACCTTATCTAATTTTCCTAGAATTATACTTATTGTTGCATTATATTTCCAGACCTAGAGATTTCCCCTGTATATATCAGTCAAGTAAAGAAAAAATACTGGGCTTTATTTACAAAATCCTCTGTTTCACAATACTCTGCCTCAAAACAGAGCCAATACATAGAGAGACATAACAGAGGCATCAAAATCATCCTTCTTATAGCTTCCTATCTACCCTATATTCAATATTTGGTTTTTCATTTCTTTTTTCCATTAATAAGAGGAATGTTAAGCCTCCCATTAGATATCATCATCAACATTCTCTGCTTCCTCCCTGCCAAGACTTTGGCTCACTTCAAATGTGCATGAGATAGTCCACATTTTGTTGACCTCCATCTTGCTCACGCTATTGAAAAAAATATGTTGGAAACCTTTCTTTCCTATACGATTTCTGCATCCAGCTATGTTAACATTAGTGCTAATGTTGGATCATAGGTCACAACATATTGGATGGATTGAGAAGCGGTTGAACATGCTGGAGGAGATGGAATGGAGGACAAAAGATTTCATAAAATTTTAAGTGCAATCCGATTGGTTCAGAATTATTTAAACTTCCTTCGCTTCTTGAAGAACAAAATTGGCTTAGTATTTGCTAATTCTGTTTAGCCTAATGCGTGATCAAGCATTGCTTCATTGGCTCTCTGCATGCAACAATTTTCCAATTTTTCACTCGACAACAAATTTCTTGACTTATTTCAGATTCAAAAAAAATGTAAAATGCATTCGATTAGACCTTGCTTAGCATCAGGTTACTTAACTGGACCTACAAATTGTTTCTTCATAAGCAGAATTATGAGCTTGAATCAGCAATCTCCACCAGCAACACAGAAAATTTAAGAAAAATAAAACTTAGGTCTAGCATTGTATTAACAAAATTCTCATACACTCAAAGAGAACGTTGAGCTAATTAGGGTTGAAAAAAGAGCTTTTCCTAAATATAACTGTAGGCAATAAACTATTTTCTATGTTACACATCCATCATTGTGTTCATCCTTGCCATAAAGTACAACAATTTCAACCAACCTGGAATGGAGAGAATGTGGAGCCACTCTATTTCCTAATTTGAACAGCACTCCAGGGGCACTGCAATCTAATTAGACAACTATGAACTCTCTGGATTGTCTTCTGATGTAAGCCTCAAATCATTGTGTGGATTCATCAACATAGCAAATCAATCTTAACGATCACCAAAAAGACTTTCTTTCCTGCCACGTGTCCGACCTGTTTGTATATTTTTAGATTGTCCAACATGTACTTCATCATGTCGTGTGACAATTCTTAGAGGGTGGGCTTCTGTGTTGAAAACCCACTCATCTAGTGAGATGACTGAAGATGGAGAGAAAAGAAGATACAAATACTTGAGAGTCTCAGCCAAAAAGAAGCTCTGCATCTTATCATCTTTGACACCAGTATTTACCTGAGAATACAAGCAGTGAGCATATATCATCAGTAGCCGCATGGGAGGAAACAGAAAGAATATCAGTTTTTATGCTGTGTTTTTTCCTCTCCAAAATATAAGAATAAATAAATACTGTACTGAAAAGACAGACTGTAATCTTATAGGGGCCATTGGAGGTGCATTGGTGAAATATCATAGACTGCAACATTAGAATCCAAGTTCAAAACTCGAGAGCAGCTGTTTCAGACAAAGGGACCACAAGGATATTCAGGTACTTGCAGAAGAAGCAAGGACTCTTCTCTTCAAATTAGCATTTGAAATTGAAAAAGCCTCCCAATTACTAGCAAAATAATTGTCTTCAACTCAAAGAGAATAGATCAACTTAGTTAATGGCAAGTCCTATATGATTTCTCAAGGCCAAATATTTGAAAAGGATTCTGTTCTGACAGAAAATATGGTTTTCTTTAAAAGATTATCCCAGAGCAAGTGTACACAAAAAATGCAAACAAAAGATACAATGTGGTTTAGTGGGTCAGAATGCTTCTTACATCCTTTAGTACAACATAGCCTGTTTTGATGCGTGAGTTCATTTCAAATGCTTGAAATATATCCCAACCCCACTCTCGATAAGTCCTGTTGCCTGTAAAACGCCACAGGTAAAAGAGTGATTCAACAGTTTCTGGTCTCAATATGTTCCAAGATGTACCCACACTCATGTCCTGAAAATGTCATGTGTGCAAAAACCATCAGATGGAAATAATTGGTTGCATACTTGGAGGACAGCTAGGATGACTAGCCTCCCCAGGATGAAAAAAATAATTCTCCCCAGCCAATTTTGTGGGCGTTGATTGGTAGAAGTTGTAACATGTCCAAGCAAGCTGCATAAGGCAAAAGGAATGCATAAATAGCTAAATATTAGTAGCTTGTAAAAAAGTGACCTTAGGAGTACTGAATTAGATTTTGGAATCCTAATGAATGACCAAAGTGTAGTCCAGGGACTACCGAATTAGATGAACAAAAAGCCTTATCAGGGGCATGCATATGACCACATTAACTGACAAAATCAACATTTGACCCAGAAAGAAAATAGGCAGGTGACATATAAATGCAACAGAACTTGCTAATCTAACAAAAATAGAAAAAAAAAGTGTTGAAAAATTATGTCGGAAACTGTCTTGTGAATATACCTTGGCATAAAGGATCACTAACTACAACATGCAACATTTTTAAGTGCTGCTTTCAAAGATGATACAAATACCTCTTCAGCAAGTGATAAGATTTTCTGAGAGTCAGCAGGCCCATAAACAGATGATCCTAAAGCCAACATTCCTGGAGCAAAGCATGCTAATTCATCCATCTGCATATTAAAAGAGAGAAAGCAGGCAACCAAATTTAAACAATTAATTCTTTTCATGCCTAAATGAAGATTAAGGTGGTGTGACATATTATCATCTATGACTATGAAAACCAAATAGTACCTTGTCTGTCAGTGAGCCTCCATGCTTCTCACAAATGTATGTGCAAGACGATGGTGTTGTCTTCCGAACCAAGCTTAAGAGACCTTTCATTGATTTCTCCCACATTTCTCTGCTTCCAATATTCCACTGCAATTTTTCCATCAGGAAGAAATTCAATAAACAATGCTGAATACGTAATTCATTTCATAAAATATTGGGGAGGGAGAGAGAGAGAGAGAGTCCATGCACATTAAAAAAAAGAATTGTGAACTTATGGACTTGACACATACTATTTGTTCCCTTTGAAGAGTTCATTTTGGACCTCACTGTGCTTTGAAAAAACATGTATCCCATTTTACAGAGGCAAAAAGGATGGAAATATCAAACCCAAAAAATCACAAGTCTAACTGAATTTGATGTGACAGAAGAAGTGGAACTTTTCCCTGTTCCTGAAATCTGCAACGCAACATTTCTTTTTCTACAACTATTCAGGAGTTCAGGTTCCTAAGGAATCTAAATTCAGGAAGAATGTTGTTTCTTCATTTTCAAACCAGTAAAACAAGGTGCTCTTTATGACAGAGAGATACATGACAACAAAATATCTTACCTATAATTTCTCACAGCTGAAGTTCTGTTCCCTTGAGTCCAAACTTTGAGCAAATATTCATAAAAACTGCAAACAGATTTTCAGTTAACAGTTGCAATCAATTATTTTGGCAGTGTCACTTGGATGACAAAATCTGAAGCCCAATCATCAACATATGGAATTAATATCAAAGCCTGCAAAGACCAATACCTGTCACCCATTGCCCCAAAAGTTACGGTCGCGTATGATCCAATTCCTCTATCAGGACTAATATAGATTGGAAGCAAACCATCATCAAGAAAAGTTTTATTAGGCTCTGCGATAACTTTCTCTGCCTGAAAAATTAAATCCCAAGAGTATTGGTATTTTTATAAAGATATGCCTAAAAGCTTTTAGTTGAAACGCTTGATCTAAGAGTAATATTTATAATATTAATAATAACATTAAACTTGTATAATTCAAGTTTAAGTGAGTCCGGCTATAACACCAGACCCAAGAGTTTTGAATGTGGGTCTGGCTGCAAGGTCGTGTTATAAAAGTATGATAATTAAATAGATTAATTAAAAAAACAAAAAAAAAACCAACAGGAAGAAAAAAACTAATGAAGAAAAAGAAAAAAATCTGAATTAACTAGGTTGACCCTTCAAACCAGATTAACCTGTCAAACCTGAAATTCGTGTTATGAAAGTTTGATAACTAAATAGAAAAAAAAATTGACAGGTTAACCATTCAAGCCCGGGATATATGTCATGAAAGTTTGATAATTAAATAGAAAAAATTTTAATATTAAAAAACTAAACTAAACAAAAAAAATTAATTAAAAAGAAAAAAAGCAAAAAACAAATTCCAGATTCACTCGTCAAACTTTAAAAAAAGCAAAACAAAAAAATCCAGGTTAACTCGTCAAACCCGGAATCCGTGTCATAAAATTCTGATAATTAAAAAAATTAACATTAACAAACTAAAATAAAAAAATCATTAAACGAAAAAAAAAACAAAGAAAAAAACTAAAACAAAAACCCCATAAAGGCATAGAAAGCCAAAAAAAACATAGAAAAAAATTTATAAAAAAAACAGCTTAGTGTTTCACAGTGGACTGCACAGTGAAACACTAAACAATTTTAATATACGTTATTAATTAAAAAGAAAAAAAATTCAGGTTAACTCGTCAAACAAGGTTAACTCATTAAACTCGGGATTCATGTTATGAAAATTTGATAACTAAATAAAAAAATAACATTATCAAACTAAATTGAACAAAAAAAATTCATTAAAAGAAAAATACACAAAGAAAAAAGCAAAAAAAAAAAACCCATAAAGGCATAGAAAATGAAAAAAAATAAAAACAGAAAACAAAATGGAAAAAATAAAAATAGAAAACAAAATGGAAAAAAAAGAAAAAAAGAAAAAGAAAAAGGAAGAAGACTACTCGGCATTTCATTGTGGACTTGCATAGTGAAACACTGAGCATTTTTAGTTTATTGTTAATGAGTTGATGAGTGGGTCCCCTGCACAACAAAATGTATATATAATGTTTTTTTTCCTGTATTTATGTAATTTAAAAATCTGAGTCTAAATAAAAATATTTATGCATACATGTAATCTAATAAATCAACAATTATACATGTAAATAAATAAACACTAATACTATTTAAAAATAAAAATTAAGAAATCGAGAGATAAATATAGATTTAATCTTGAAAGATAAGATATTTATTTAATTGTATTTGCTAAATTTATTTATTAAAATATTTTTTTTATATTAGTTGAAAATAGAGACACAAATTAAACTGATCAAATAAAATAAAAAAAAATAGACAAGGTTGTATATATTGGAAATATTATCCTATAATGTTTTTTTTTTACTTTAAAAGATAAAATTCATCCATAAAAAAAGATAAATTTATAGATAAATCATAAAAAAACTTTAAATTTAAATGCATGACTAGAAAAATAATTATTATTTAAAAGAGACTTTTCAAGCAAGAAAAAAAGAAGTGATAATCAAACATAAATTTAAAAATTTAAAAAAAACCATGAAAAAAAAAATTTCAAGGCCCGTAAAGGCATAAACAGGCTGTCTTGGTAGGCTAATGAGATTGGGCCTTTTTTGTTATAACTGGGATGGACAATATATCATTTACCTTATTTTTTTAAAAAAAAATTAGATAATGTATTGTCTAATTTGTCAAGCTTCCAATCATTATGGTGACTAAAAAATCATAACTTATGTTTTTCTACCCTAAAAAATCGTTTTCAACTCATTTTAATAAAAAAACACGTATAAAATACCGCATGAACCGTGATAAACTCATACACAACCTTAAAAAAATAAAAAACTCTCATAAAAACCGAAATCAACCTGAATTAAAAAATCAACCTTAAGCTTAAGTATGTTTTCTTACAAACTTAAAAGGTGAAAAACACATAATATGAACCCTCTCGTTTTATGGAATCATTTGACATAAATACCATTCATTTTGGTATCCTAAATCAATATCAGTAACACTTTTCTTGTTCTCCTGTTGGGACCTAATGACTACTCTCTTTTCTCTTTTAAATAGACACCAAAAAATAACAAAAAATAAAATTTCATATTAAAATTGAAATGAAAAAATCTCAAGATACTAAATTTTTATAATTTATGTAATTTTTAAAGTTTAAGGATCAAGGTGTATCTTTTATAAAATTAATGATATGATATTCATCTTTGATGTCTCTTTTTATTCCAATTATTCTTTTTTCAATTCTATATTTTTACAAGAAATTAAAATCAATTAATTTTTAATTATGACTAAATCCCCGACAATATCGGAGCATACAAATAAAAAACCATAAAAAAGTTACATAATTTATCTATTGTAACATATAAGAGAAAGAAAAATGAAACTTTACATAATAAAAAAACTCATGCCTTTTAAAATAGCACTTAATAGAATGCAACAAGGCTACCAATGGTGTTTTTTCTTGTTATTGAAAAACAAAAGAAAAAAGAAAAAAAGATCTAGCTTTCCTTGCTAACTCCTGTCCACGTTTTTATATAGAAATAAAAAAGACTAGTTTAGATTTATTATACATGTCATTTCCATGACACGTTGTCTCGGTTCCTCAAGGATAAATAAATAAATACACTGCCCCAAGATCATATCATATAATAGGTGGATAGTCCAATTTAACAAAACCCAGAAAGTATTATTGCTCATGTCAGTGTCTTATAGAAAAAATACAAATATAAAAAAATACATAAGAATGTTTTATTAAAGATATAAATGTAAAATGTAAAATAATTTTATATTTAAAATAAATCTACAATAATTTTTTATAATTTCAAAAGATAAAATACCAAACACTTCCCAACAATATACATTATATAATACATGCAAGCTCGTCGGAGGCCCAACAAGCCTATAAATGGACCAAAAGTGGGTTTATTATCACCCAGTACCTGGATTCGCAATCCCCGTTCCAGATTATATGACCGCTTCTGGGTCAAATACAGGACCCGAATTCACTTAAGTCCACAACCAAACAAAACCTCTTAAACCCTAACCCCAGGTCAAAAGCTTTTACTATAAAACGAGCTCATCACGCAATCGCAGCTCTTTTTGTAAGGCTTTGTTTGGAACAGCAGCAGCAGGAGGTAGGACACAGAGCTGTCTAACCCCGTCGTTAACAATGGTATCGTCTGTCTCTCTCTGTCTGTCAATAGTTTATTTCTTTTTCTTGTTTTTAGTCGTAAGATCTGTTTGGTCCCTGAGAAAACATGGGAAATGGAAGTATTCTTCTGAATGGATAGTTCTGAAGGATTACTGCAACTAAGAACTACGTCGGGGTTGTTGGTTTTAGATGTTTTGAGGATTAATTAGCTCGTTACTTTGAAAATGTTAGTATTCAAAGCTTTTAGCACTGACTATGGGGTTAAGTTTAGCTGCTCAACAGGATTTTTAGCCAAAAAAGGACTTGCTTGTCTTTGAGTTTTGGTCCGAGGACTGGTGGGATTATAGGGTAGTGATGGTATATTTGGAATAAGAATAGGTGATGATACATGGGGTTTGATTTAAGTGGTAGTACAGTGAGTATGAATTGAATTGGATGTTTATCTTATTGATTTGTAGAAACCGAAGATGGCTTTGATAGATTTATACAGAAGAGATGCAGATAGGAAATAGGGTAAAAAAGGACTGCTAGGTAGGTTTTTGGTGATCTAATTGATAATTCTTATTTTGTTTACTTGTGTATTTTTTTCATCTCTTCCAAAATTTTGTATGAAAGAATAATGTAAAATTCCTATATACGACAATTGGTTTAATGTATTAGTTTGAATCACTTGGTCCGAGCCACTTGGTCCTGGGAACAGGTATTGCATTTAATTGTAAGATTGAAACTATTGGCTTGATAATTTGTGATTTTCTTTACTTGTTTACCCTGAAAGTAATGCTAGTGTCAAGGATGTCAGCGTTGAGATTTTGAGCTTAAGTATAGCTCAAAAGGAACTTAGCTAAATGACACGTGGTCTTCATTGGTGGTGCAACATGGAGTGTTAAAAGGGATTTGAAAGAACAATATGAGATTGTAAAGGGGATTTGATTATCTAATTGAATCCAATGCTTAATGGATCTGTAGGCTTAAGATTTTATTAAAAAATAAGTGATGAGCACGAATATATCTGTGGTACAGAAACTCAGGTGTTTTAATCTTTTGACCCAGTTTTGAATTGAGGTTGAACCTGTTTTTTGTCAAAATTTGATTCTTTTTTTGTGCTTCAATTTATTATTTTTTAGTGTTTTTGGATCGTTTTGATTTGCTGATGTTAAAAACAAATTAAAAAAATTATTTTGATGCATTTCCAATTGAAAAACACTTTGAAAATCAACCTTTACCACATTCCCAAACACCTTTCTTTGTGCGGTGCTTTATTTCATCAAACTGTGGTTGCCAGCCAAATAAAGTGATTGTCTTTATTTGTTTGGCTGTATAGCGTTTTCTTGCCTTAAATAACTTGTCAACCAATGAGTATAACTATTGATTTTGGTGAACCCGTTTCCTGCTTTATAATTTCTATTGTATTTTTAATCTAATAGAAGTGATTATTGTTTTATTTTTAAATTTTTTATTTTTTTATGCGATTGAGAAATTTTATGTTATTGTGCTACGTGAGAAGAGCAGGGATTGTTTGGTTTTGCTGATGGAAAGATGAGAACTAAAAGTAGGATGTTAGTTTGTTGATTTGTAGCTTTTCGATTGTAGGTGAACGTTCCCAAGACAAAGAAGACTTATTGCAAGAACAAGGAGTGCAAAAAGCACACTTTGCACAAGGTCACACAGTACAAGAAGGGGAAGGATAGCCTAGCTGCTCAAGGAAAGCGCCGTTATGATCGCAAACAGTCAGGTTATGGAGGTCAGACCAAGCCTGTGTTCCACAAGAAGGTAATTTACAATTGTGCATTTTCATGTGTATTGACATTCTAAATAAAGACCGAATTTACATGTGACTGTTACCTGAAACTAATCTGGAGCTTCATTTTGTCCATATGGTTTCATTAAGAGTGAGTTTTGAGGTCTTGCCTGTTTTTAATATTGGTGGTTCGTTCGTTAATAGGCTAAAACGACCAAGAAGATTGTCTTGAGGTTGCAATGCCAGAGTTGCAAGCACGTGTCCCAGCACCCTATCAAGGTTGATTTTCTCAGTACCACTCCACTTGTTTAATTCTCTGAGCACCCCTCTTTACGCTCTTAGCTAAAATTATTTTGATTGCTATTGTTTTCTGCAGAGGTGCAAGCACTTTGAGATTGGCGGAGATAAGAAGGGCAAGGGGACGTCACTGTTTTAGATGCAGCCCTCCATTTATTTTCATGCTTCTTTACATTACCTTGCATGTTACAACTCGAAACAATGGATGGATGATTTGTTTACCTTGATTTTTTCAAGTTTTCGTGACCATTTATCCTACCATTTATTTTAGCGTATTCCAATTTAAATCTGCTCCTTTTTTGGATGAGCTGCTTTCAGAATTATTATGAACCATCTGTGAATTGCAGAGATAGCCAGCCATGATGGCAAAAGCTGATTTTACAACATGTTTTTCTCAATTGCAAGGCAATAACGGAATACAGATTTCGGTATTAAAGTAACTGAAAATCTTGCATTGGCGAATCCCCTCAATGCCATGTATTGATCACATGTGTGAGCAAGGTCATCCAAATTCTCTTGCGAGGGCATCATCTGTTTAGTGGACGTGATAGTTGATTTAAATTTTTTAAATAACTGTTGTTTTGATTATTATTTTTTTTAAATTAAACTAGATTGCGATTAAATCCATCGATCAAAACATAAAATTTTGGATTCGACTTGTCGGCAGCTTATTAAGGTTAATATTCCCTGCTAAGGAAAAAAAAAACTTGAGAATGGGTAATAACTTATTTTGCAGAATTCGATCTGAAATGTTTATAAAAAGAAAAAGAAAAAGGATAATTAATAGTATCAATCGCGCAGGATGGCCAGTAAAATTGATTTATATTTTCGAAGTTATTCTTAAGTAAGTCGGCATTATCTTTACTCAAAATTGCGATTTTCAACTCTTAATTTATTTATTTTAAATTATAGTGTTTTTAATTTTCGTTTTTTTTAGAAATAATTTTTTAGTAACAGTCTCCTTATATATTATAAGATGTTTTCAAAAAATAACCTTTTGAATTATATAAATTCAAAATTAAAAGTAACTATTCATAAATAAATCATTGTTAGTCTCTCTCTCTCTCACGATCGTTGATTTTCAAAAACCCCGATCATCATCCTACGGCCACAAATCTCAATCCGATCTCCAATCAAAACCCATTTCAAACCCTCGAAACTCTGGATTTGAATTGAAATCCGATAAGAACCCATTATTTTTTATGATAATATACAAATAATTCACTAAAAATATCAGACTTTTATGTACAGAATTACTGAGCGAGGAGAATTATGATGGATGGCATCAGTGGAAGCAACAATTCTGTAAGGATGCAAACTAGCACAGAAGCTCCAAACCCATCGATGCAGATGCATTATGATCATCATCAAAATCATCAAAATGGGATTCAAATGATGAATAATGCTAATGGGATGATCATGAACAATGGAGATAATGATCATGATCATAATGGCGTGGTGAACGGTGGTGGTGGTGATGATGATCACGGTGGGACCATGATGGTGGCGGCTGATAATCTTGGAAAAGAAAATGGAGATCAACTAACTCTTACATTTCAGGGTCAAGTTTATGTTTTCGATTCTGTTTCACCTGGAAAGGTGAGTTCTTCAATTTGCGTTAAGTTTGCTTCCTTTCCATGCTCAGAGCATTAGTTATTGAGACTGATCAATGGGTTTTCATTGATGTTTTGTTTGTTTATTTTTAAAGAAGTAAAGTTCGAATCTTTTTTGTGCTTGTTTTTACTCCCTTTTGTGTTAATTTTGCTTCAAATGAACTATAGTTTGAAGCTTGGAAACAATAAATAATACATTCTCTATTAATTCTATTTTATTCTTATTATTAGGAGAATGTTTGTAATTGTTTTCTTTTCTTTAAATAATGTTGTGCAGGTTCAAGCTGTGCTCTTGCTGTTGGGAGGCCGGGAAGTGCCTGCTGCAAGCACACCTACTGTTCCAATTACAACACATCATAATAGTAATAATAGGGTATGGTGCTTGATTTATCTAGTGGGTTAATCATGTGTTTACTAGCTTCTGATGTTTTGTTAACGGATTAGTGCTGAATTACACATTAGGGGCTGTCTGGTACTCCCCAAAGGTTTAGTGTTCCTCAAAGATTAGCGTCTTTGATTAGATTTCGGGAAAAGCGAAAAGAACGGAACTTTGACAAGAAAATTCGATATACTGTCCGTAAAGAGGTAGCACTTAGGTATGAAATTTCCTGCTTTATGACTATTGTTTCTCATCCTTGTTTTATTCTCTGTCTGATTGTTTCTCATTTATATGATAACTTGTGTGAGCAATGGGATTTTGATGCTTTATTAGAAACATCAGAGCCTTGGTGTTTTCTCTTGCTAACTTATGCTGTTGGTATTGTAGAATGCAACGGAATAAAGGGCAGTTCACCTCTTCAAAGCCCAATCATGATGACTCTGCATCAGCAGCTACTAGCTGGGGTTCAAATGAGAGCGGGGGCTCTGATAGCAATGGATCCCAACATCAAGAGGCCGTGTGAGTGTTTTATCCTTGTTATTTGTGATTTTCATGGAAAAATATCACGAATTCAATATCTTCTTAACATTGCTGTATATTAGTGTTCTGTGCACCCTGTAGCTGAGGGTAACTTTAGAAGAAGTAACCCTCAAAAGAGATCTCTAGTTTTGAGAAATGGAATGGTAACTTTCTGATGAAGAGTGACACACATGAATAGAATGAAACACATGAAACTAGAGACTAATAAGAGAAAGGCATAGAGAATAGAGGATAATCACTCTAGAAAGAAATGTACATATTCAAGGATGTTTTTAACAAATAAATCTGGCAGAGGAAACATTGAGTGATAACCACCTGCATTTTACATGCTGCAATAATGCTCTTCTCCATGTGCATCATGTTCTCACATAACATTGCTATCTGTCTGCATGTACATGATAATTTTATTCTGTTCAATAAACTAATATATTGATTTCAATGTTTCCCTAAATTTGTTAGTTGTCGGCATTGTGGGATCAGTGAGAAGTCTACACCAATGATGCGGCGTGGACCTGAAGGGCCAAGGACGCTTTGTAATGCATGCGGACTTATGTGGGCAAATAAGGTGAATATCAGGTCTTTCTTTGTACATTGTTTATGATGGAAAGAATATTGGTAAATGATCTTTGCTTTTGAAATATAAGTTTGCTGGTATAAAAACAGAAAATATAGTATTATTATTATTATTATTATATTCTATGGAGATTTATTCCTTAAGCTAGTTCCACAAGTATGAGGGTGATCCTTTTGTTTTGTATTTTTCCCAAATGATGACAGTCAAAGTAATTTCCAGTTGCCTGAGTTCATCAAATGCAGAATGAGAACATACCCAGCTTCAACTTTATTTGGATTATGATTTACGACATGCCAAAGAAATAATCTATAAAGATTAAGAGAATCCTCTTTATTGACACCACCTATATCACATTAATAACAACAATGGCTCTTACTGCTTTTGGTATACATCCACTTGAATGTTTAGGTTAGATCCAAGTAAGCGTATAGTTGAGGTAAAATTGGGGAAGGACATAACTTTAGTTGATATTAAGGAAACAGTGCACACACTTTGTGAAACCATCATGGCATCCATTGATTTCTTATTATTGTCAGGCTGGCATCTTTCTGATTTTTCCCACAAGTTCGTCTTTCTCTCTTACACATGCACCCATTTAATTTTTAGAAAATACAAGGGAATATGATTTCTGAGTAGCTTAAATTTGCATATTACATGGTTTTGTCCATTAACTAGCAGCTTCTTTAAACCTCTAAAACCGCAGGGAACTTTGAGGGACCTCTCCAAGGCAGCTCCCCATACCGGACCCAGCTCTTCTTCCATGAACAGCAATGCCATGGTGAAAAAATATGGCTTTCCATATAAGAAATCTATAAAATGTAGGCTTTTTATCCCATCTTAACCTTTTCTTTTGTTTTCGTGCTTTTTGTTTGCATATTTGCAGGATGGAAATACTGATGGCAACCAAAGAGTCGCATGGAAAAATGACTTCTCATGAGACCATTTATTGCTAGGGCTATAGTTTGTAGGAACATAAGGGTTGAAGTGCTCATCTAGGTTGTTTTCATTGGACGAGTTGTCAAGAGTCGGAGCACTTGCCTTTCGAGTTGCATGCTTCCTCGTTCTTTGTCCGAAAGATGATTCTCGTAAGACAGATTTAGTACGTTTTGTTGTGCTCAGTTTCGAACATATTTTTTCCCATCTTTATAATCGATGTAGGCTTCCTTTTCTAATAAGTTTAAAAAAGGAATCATTTATGTCTATGTAGTCGATAAGGACCTCGTGGTTGACTCCGCACATAAAGCAAGAGAACTGTCTGCAAATTTCCTCGTTGAAATAATCTGATAATTACATTATACTGAACTTCTAAGCAGCGATAGCTCAGTTAGGAGAGCGTCAGACTGAATTTCTATACGTCGCGTGTTCTATCCACGCCACCGCATTTTCATCATTCGTTTTCTCTCTTTCCATTTTTTGTTTTCTTTCGTGGGATAGACACGTCCCCCACGGCTCCTGAGACATGACTATAAACCCTAAACCCATTAAAGCAAATTAGCTGAGGGGATGCAAAGAAACTGAAAACATACTTGTTTTTATATATATATATATATATATATATATATCATAAAAATATAGAGCAAAATTCTCCTATAAATCTTCTATTAAATAGTTAAAGAAGATCACCCAACATTATATTGTAAAAAAAATGATGGAAGTCATAATCAGGTGGCCCTATTAAGCGCTAGAAGTGCTGGATTGGTAATGCAATGCGCTATAGTTGCACCCGGGTTTCTCCAACAAAAACACCAATAATGATGCTTTTGCTACGGTGCAATACATTGCCAAACAGTGCCTAAAAGAGAGGTTTGAATCATGTGCTCTTGGCATTTTCTTTAACATCCGATCCAGAAAAAAATGTATACGACCGAAGTTCCAGTCTAGTTCGCAACAAGGAGTGGAAGCAAGCGAGCTAATCTATGTAGAAGGAAAAAAAGAAGCCAAGCCGCGCATAAAAAACTAGTACAAACTCGATTTTATTTGCACTGAGGAATGAGTTGCTGTGATCATGTCAAGGTAGGACACCAAAACCCCGCAATGGTACAGAATCCTAAGCTTAAATAAAGGAAGAGTACAACTAAAGCATGGTATATACATACTGTTTTTCTCGAAAATCAAATGCACATCTCTTGCCTAGTTTTATACAAATCACCACTTGCCTAAGTAGATGGTCAATGAGTTGTCTGTCCATAAAGAATAAAGGCATGGATTAGGCTCTGTGCAGCACGCATTTGATCTGATGTTCCAGACACTACCACCACACCTTCGGTTGCCCCGGGCTTTGGGTCGTGAATGAGAACATTTGCACCTGAAATCTGAAAGAAAATTGCCAAGTCCAACATTAGAAAATGCTAGCAGATCATTGTATTGATGTTAAAAATTAGTAGCACCAAACCAATATATAAGCCCACCTGTCTGATCTGAGTCAAATTACTATTACTCTCTCCATATACATGAGTCAGCAGTTTTTGAGGAATGAGAACCTCAACAGATGTGCTAGCCATGCTCGGTGCTAGACTTCCACTGCTAAAAATAGAAAAGAAGAAAATGATTAATGGCTCCGTTATAACAATACAGATAATTTTTCTTGCCTCTACTTTGCTTGTCAAATGTCAACTTACACAATGCAAAAACATATGGCAACTTTATGAATTTGCAGATAATCACATGAGTCAGAAAAATGCTTCCTCCCTAGCCATGTTTTTTAATGACTTTTAATCACAAGGCTCTACAAGTGTTTGTGCCACTTGGCTGCTTCACCTCACTGTATTCAGCAGCCCAAGCATTAAGCAGTTAAGCTCAATATGCGGAAGTTATTCAAATCAACAGCATAAAAGCAGTACCTTGAGGGATGCCCATTTCTTGCAACCGAGCCAGAACCTAGATCAGCACCTCCCCTAAGGTTCCCATTGCTAAATGGCTGGGAGGGAAAGGAAAATGAAAACCAAAGAGAATAACAATAGAGTTTGAATCCACTACAGATCAATAAATGAAGTTCAAGTCAAACATCAGGCTATTTGGAAGCAGAAGCCACCAACCTGAGTGGTCCATGATCTTGGAGAACTTTCAAATGGAGGACCATGTCCTGGTCTATCACTACCATATGAATAAGGAGCTCGGTCCAAATTTGGTGGACCACTGCGATCCATACCATATGAAAATGGAGGCTGGTGATCTAAGGGGTGGGAGGGAATAGCAGAACGATCCATGCCTTGGAAAGGTCCAACAGGAGAAGGGTAAGGACCTGGAGAGGTAGGATTAGGTCTTGGCCTAAACTGAGGGGGGTGCATTTCTGGAAATGGGGGTGGTGGATAGGGCAACGGAGCAGTGTTTGAGAATGGTGGCTTCACTGGAAATATAGTGTCCCGAAGTCTGCTTGTTATTTGAAATAAAGCATCCCGTACAGCTTGCAAGCTGCCAAGAACCTGCAAAAAAGCAACTCTTCAGAATTCTGAAACAGACTCGTGTAGAAACAATACATAGAAGGATATAAGGTAAAATTGATAACATAGGACCGTGTCATATCAGAATCATAAAGAGACTGATTTTAATATACCATCAAAACGAGAAGTCAAGGCTAACAGCCAATCCCTTCAACTGGTATGATTTCAATATCAGTTGCAAACTTGCAAGATAGAGGCATGCTATTTTAGGCATTCCTTAAGCTAGTGTGGACTTTATTCCCTTGAACAACCATCTATCTAAAAGAATTTAGAATTAGTTCTGAATGGTAGAAATTTATGTTATCAATTCAGAAACAGCTAAAAATTAAAAGGAACATTTTTGTTAACAGGGAACAAGCTATACAAGATTACAGTAGCCTAACTGGCGCAAAACCACTTGTTTCAAGGGCAAGGCCTAGGTTCAATCAGGGTACATGGAGCATTGTAGGTTTATTTAATAAAAGGAGGAAGATTTTATTCTGAGAGAAAAGAGGGAGAAGATAATAAGGCATGCTAATTACCTGAACTACTTCTTCAGTTTGAGAACCATACTTTGAAGCTTGCTCCTTTGGAAATATGCATATACTAGCACCAGTAACATGTCTCATTTCATTTATGATCTTGCCTCCTTTACCCAACAAAACACCTATCTGTTGTGGATGCACAAGAAGCCGGGCAACAATTCTGGCACCACGCTCAAATCCAATCTCTGCAATTCTGGATTGCACACGAATAACAGCATCCTGAGCAGGAGAATGTCTTTGTTCTGAATTCTGAAAGCGGTCAAACCACTAAAATCGTTAGGAAACCAGAGAATTGGCACATCCCACAAATCTACATAAGGTTCTTATGCTAACAAAACACCCAAATGCCAAAGGTACAATGGCCCTACCCACTTCCACATGATATGCGACCCACCCAGCAAAAGCGATGGAATATCTATATGATAAGACTTAGAAGACTATCCTTAACTATAAAGGAACACTGAATTCCTAAGGGAGATGAAGAGTTTGATATCAGGTTGATCATAACACTGCATTTATCCAAGATATTCTGCTACGAAACACCATTCATTCAGAGGTCATGATAGTAAAAGTCATAATATGATATCATTGTTTGAGTTGAAGAAAGGTCCAAGTCCTAATGACCAATATGCAAGAACAGTTATGCTCTCCAAACTAATCAAATAGTACAGGTCAAGACAGTAAAATCCCCATGCCTCTCTTGCAGATATGACAACCACACGTTCATCTGAATCAGATACACCTTCAGCAATTTTGATAGATGCACCCGTCTCATTTTGCAAAGCCCGTACTACAGAGCCACCTTTCCCTATCAAACTGCCAACCTTATCAGCCTGGCATAACAGCCTAAATACAACGTCCTCTTCAAAATTAGGAGAATACCCTCTTGGATGATAGTCTGCAGCATGATTACCAGGTCCATAACCCCACTGATGCAAGTCACCTTGCGCAGGCATAGCATTTCCATGGAATCCCGCTGCACCAAAATTGGCAGTTTCTGCTCTCGGGCTATCTTGAATAAAACTCGAAACAGACAAGAGTGCTTTCTTAACGGCTGAAAAACTTCCAGTAATCTGCAGAGCAGAACTACACTCAGAAATAGTATACACAACTACAGTATCTTGAATTAAAGTGCTGCAAGTCACAGAAACTAACAACAAATCCCATGTATAGAATGATAATGGTTGATTACCAAACAATTACTGCATGATATATACTTTGTTAAACTCATAAAGCATGACATTTATGGATGGCACTAAAAGAATCACCAAGTAATTCCAAACTTGATTCTAATGCCTTAAATCATTCATTGATTGATTATCAAACTATCATTGCAAGAATTTAACATTGTTGACCTCATAAAGGAAGACATTAACGGAACCACAGCAAATTAATATATAACGCGCAAAACTTTACCAGTAAATTACATATCAATTGTTGCAATACCAAAACTTTATTCAAACTCAAAATTACTTACCAGAAGCAATTCATCACCAGGAGAAGCACAAGCAGGAATTTGCTCGCGATTCGAAACCCTAACTTGTGCTCCACTCTCCACTCTAATTTTCTCCAAAACCTTTGAGAAACTCCCTCCCTGATTACTACCACCACTACCAATCAGAACCTTACACGTCACCACAACAGCTTCGCTCAACTCCTCCTCACTATCCCCTTTCACTATCTTCTCAAAAACCCTAACCACGGCTTTCTTCACTGGACCCCACCCCTCCTCTTCACCACCACCACCACCACCACCAGAACTGCACTCTCCGTCATTGGCATCTTCTTTGTTGTGATCGGAGGTGGCGGTGTTGGAGTCGTCTGATTTGGGGACTTTGCCACTGTTCAGGGTAATGAGGATTATGCGGTCTTCACAATAGGGAATGTGAGGGTCGTCAAGGAGGCGTATTTTGGCGCCGGTGAGAGATTGGATATGACGGACGGTGGAGCCCCCTTTGCCGATGACGGCGCCGGTTT
Organism: Populus euphratica; assembly: GCF_000495115.2. Lineage (NCBI taxonomy): Eukaryota > Viridiplantae > Streptophyta > Magnoliopsida > Malpighiales > Salicaceae > Populus > Populus euphratica. The sequence continues at coordinate 374,943 of NW_011500005.1, forward strand.
TTAATGACGGGCAGAGGATCCGGATTTGTGTGGGTTCGGTATGGGAGCGCTTGGTGGGAGTTATTGGCGGAGTGTCCATCTCGCAGCGCCTCACTGACCGTGCACAGTGAGTCAGCTAAACAGCACAGGTTGGGCCCTTTTGAAAATTTTAGGGAATTTATATGCTTGATGTAAATAAATAACGTCTTCTTGGTTCTAAATTATAATTTCTTGAATTTCTAAAAAATTAAAATAAAATAAAAAATGATGGCCGCCGCTGCATACTTTATAGTTACACTTACCATGATGGCATAACATAATCATAAAAACCAATTCCGGGTAAGAAAAGGGTAAGACCCGGTCACCAATTAAGAGAATGGACTTGGTCAACCTCTCAAATTAAAGTCAGCAAGTCAACTGGATCTTTGGTCAATCCAGTCAATTTTTTTTTCCTTTCAACCCGAACAGATATAGACATCAAGTTACTTGTATTCCTGATAGATCTGTCAGTTCGGTTAATGTTTTACAACGTTTCATCGGACGCCTGGCAGTTGCTAATTCTCATGGGCTTGTTCATCGATCTAGGATGGTGAATTCGAAAGCCCAGGTATAAATATCTGTACATGTATGTATATGTATGTATATATATATATATATATATATATATATATATATATATTCATTCTTGCATGAAAGAAGAAGAACAATTGGACAATTGGGCTGTATTTAGGCATGGATTAGTGGGCTAGAGCCCTGGTGTTGCTTCTAATCAATGGCTGTCCTCACGTAATTTAGTGCATGGAAATGCATAAGGAAGTTGAAGCCCAAGACAAAATGTTTGCACATCTATGGTATGGAGTGATTTTTGCCAGATAAATAATATGATTTTTCTGCTCTACAAATCAGAAAAATAAGCGAAGCAAGGTCAAATAAATTGCAAACAGTGATATTTCTTTCACAGATTTAAATAATTGGTACACAAATAATAAATCTCAGCTACTTGTTAATTTCTTATGGAATCAAATAGAATACATCCCGGAGAAAGAGATGGAGAATGTACAATCTACCAGAACCAGCACGTCAAACGAAAGAAATAAAATAGAAGCCTAGTCAACGATTTCACCAGTGAACTTGCTGTCGTAGAAGAAGATCATATGTGTTAAACAGGGCTCGTGAATTCTTCAGATGCTGCATTTATTGCAAGTGCTTCCCACCATCTCTTCTGACACCAGGCCGGCACGCGCGAATCAATTTAGTGAATTTTTAAAATAAATTTACGACCTAGCCCTCGTAAGATTTTGTACCAAGTCAAGTGAGGGTTGTTTTCGCTGTGTACTCTTGGTCAATACGTTCAAGATCTAAGTGATATCTAACTTTATTTTATTTTTTATTTTTTTAAATAATATTATTTTCATTATTAAAAAAATATTAATTTTAAATCAACATAGTTAATTTGTGATTCAGATAATAGAGAATTTTCATTATTAAAAAAATATTAATTTTAGTTAATTTGTGATTCAGATAATAGAGGATTAAGTATTATAAGTTTTTCACTGTTCAAAGTTTTATTATTTATAATTTCACACATTATTATACTATGCAAAATCTTATTTTTTTTAATTAGACCCTCAAACTTTTTAATTTATATTTAAATGACTATTTTTTCTCTTTTTTATTTTGTTTAGAAAATATTTTTTAAATAATAATAATTTTTTCAGTTTTCATTTAGATTTGAATTGTTTTTAAATTAATTAATTTATTTTTTTATATGGATGAAATTTATTCTTAAAAGTGATAAAAAATTAGATAATATTTATAACATGTAAAGTCTTATATAATTTTTTCTTTTTTTTTTATTCGATGAATTTAATATATTACTCTATTTCTATTAAATTTTGCTTAAATAAAAACATTATTATAACAAATAAATTTAATAAATACAATCAAATGTATATTTTTAAATTTTTTAACTTTTTTAACTTTTTTTTAAGTATTATTGATATTTATTTATTTGCATAGTTCTCCGTTTACTTTATTGCATGCATGAATATATTTTTTAAATTACAGAAATATCTTAAAAAATCTATATATATATATATATTATAAAAAATAAAAATATCTGACCACAGCATACATGCTATTCTTGTAATTAACGATAGGGTATTGGAGTTGATGGGTTCAGTAAATCAAGAGAGCGGAGCTAAATTGAAAAATGATGGCCCATGTGCGAGTTGCATTTTTGGTTATTAGACTTCGTCACAGGTACAGAATGCTTCCACAAGAAATCATAACCGTTACAGTACTCTACTTTCAATGGGCATCTATCTTCTTTAACCCGAACCCTTTACAGCTAGCATGGGTTAGTTGTTCGTTTTGCTCATGTTTGATTACTGGAGGTTTTTAGTGGACAGTTGACAGAAGAGCAGGAGATCAATGGAAACTCTGCAAGAACTGGTACCGGGGGCGAAGATGCTGGGTGAGCCATTTGCCCAGTACTCCTGTCTATTCCTTGAACCATTTTACTGGATCTGCAGATTCATTAACATTTATTGAATTCTTCTTTTGCCATGCAGCACTCATGATGCGACTGGAACCTTCTTGTCCTTTAACGAGTGAATGATCAAACAGTGCCGAGGCTATATATCAGTGCCCGCAACCGCGCTCGTGTAAAGCGCTGCGGCGGTGGAGTTTCTAAACCGGCTTTTAATTATTAAAAGACACCTTTTCATGATCATAGCTTGAATAAATACGCTTCTTTGATTTGGAGAAAGCTAATCCGAAACTGTCTTTCATCGTGATAATATGGTTGCGTGAAAGCCAGAAAGGTACGGTACTGATTTAGAAACCTTCTCGACCAATTTCTTGTTAATTTATCGATATTTAGCTTAATTTTTCAGTGCTTCTACATTCATCGATTGCAGACCCTTGTCCTCTCTCTGCCTGCCAATATAAATCTAACAGTCGAACTTAACCCTATCCCGCAATCAAGAGAAGAAAAAATAACCAGACTTGATTTAATGGCCCCTGTAAGGCAACATCCGATCGAGACATTTGATGTATAGAAATACGAGAGGTTGAGGATAAGGATAGCAGCGTTCCACTTTCATTATAACTTGCAGCAATGATGCTAGGGCTCGCGGTTTAAGAAAGAATACGGTTACGACAGGATATATTCTTGCATCAAGAATATATCTTACAAAAAGATATTATTTTAACTTTTATAAAATATTTGAAATTGAAAAAAGCTAAATATATAAAAAAGAAGAAATTATTTGACTACGCAAATTTTATTATTTTTATTTTTTATAATTAGATAAAAAAAACAAGAACTAACACAACATCAAAGTATCTCTAATCATGACACAAACATCAAATTACATTCTGGTTATTAAATTTTAGGACAGTGCGGCGAGGTCTTAAGCCAAATAAAAAATTAAAACTGTTAAGACCTTTTCTTTCCTAGATTTACATGTCTTATTCTATTCTATGAGCCAGGCCCAGCAGGTCAAATAAGCAGCCTACCTCGTTGATTTGTGTGAACCCAAAGAAGAACTCAATATAATCTGAAAAAAAAATCCAGAATTGTTTGTTTTTATTTGAATCTTTATGTACTGATATTGAACGGGACGAGGGAGGGTTAATAACTACATTCTTCTCTCGAGGCATGGGAACACAAATCTCAAATCAATTGGAATGAGATAGACGCTCGTTCTGCTGGACGGGTTCACGAGCACCATTGTAGCAAAGCCACACCGAGCAAAATATCAAAATCTCGTAAGATCCGTTATGGCATGATCTTCTGTTCTGCAAGCAAGAAACAGCCATGAAAGGGATCGTGTGGCTCCCATTGCCCCTTCCCCATCAATCATTAATCATCCATGCCTGGTATCCAGCCGTGATTGAAAGAAAAAACACACAAAAACAGCTGCTGTCATCAACTGGGTCCCATACAAAATCATTCCAATCACGCTACTCATGTGGCTTGTGATAATGATGAAGCAGCACAACCACCGTTGGTGGCAGTAGTGCGTGTCACCCTATCACCCTCCACTCCTAACCTCATGTATTCTTGCCAGGTGGACGATCGTTATTTTTCTCAAGAGTTTTGTGTTGTGGGGATGGCATATCTCTCCTGTGGAGCCATTTGTGTGGCTGAGAACAGAACCACATTGCTATATCATCGGCGTGGGTTGTGCCACTTAGCCAAATGTGACGTTCCATCTTGAATTCCCAGCTTGGAAAATTAACAGCACGAGAGAGGGAGGAAGCCACCACATGATCTTGAGCTGCCTCCTAATGGCCACATTTTTGGTAGAATAATAAATCATGTATGGTACAAACTGGCGATGCGTGGCGGATGGAAAAGGGGCAAAGGAGGACCAAGAGTACAAGTTTACAAGGGAGAACGAGATGAAGAAGGTGTTGTCATGTTACAGGACACATGAAAAAAGAGGGGTCGAATCGAGTGACGAAGACGTCTTTATATTTCGACACGTGTTGGTTCCCACAGTCGGTTTTCGAAGTCTTGGCTGAGAAGAATTGTGGATGTGTGACTCAGAAATAAGAAATTAATTAAATAATCCCCAACGCCATTCGACGGTTGTTGAGAGCAGCCGATATTTTTGAAGACTCGACCACACATATATTTTTTTTTTTTTTTTAAAAAAAAAGGCGACCAGTCCCTGTCATTTATGCTGATGCCCTTGCGTTTTTGGCTAATTTATTCTCAGGTGGCACACTGATTCGTGTACTCTTGGTTTGCCCATGATCTCCAGTCCTTTGCTTTACGTAATTCATCATGTTTTCTATTCAAACCCTAATGATGCCTTCTCATCCACCCCCAGCTATCTCTTGGCAATCACAAGACATGTATAGAAGAAGCACGTCATCCACGAGAAAATTAACGTATTTTTTTAAATTTTTTCTAATCAAGTATTATGGCAATAGTTTTTAATTGAAAAATAAGTTAATGATAAAATCGATATAAAATGCAACTGGTAATTCTCCATCAATACAACAGTGTTCTCGTTGAAAAATCAACTCCCACCTTGACTTTCGTATCTTCGCATAATTGAGGCGACTTCGACATTAAAAACTTCTCTGCGCGGTGCCCTTGACAAATACCAAATGGGTTTTAAGAGATATTAATATAATTAGACAAAGAATAAGGGACGAAAATGCAAAGAAATATAAACAAAAGATTGTGATCAACATGCTTCGAGGGAAACGAGGTTCTCTAACATGTGGACAAAAGTGAAAGAAACGCAGCAGTAACATGACACCACCACCACCACCATATATAGCCAGCCACCTCTACACTCACTTTCTCCTCTCCTTCATTTCTACACGCACAACATCCCACCACCCATCCCGTCACCGCCCTTCTTTAGCCTATATCTTTCAGCCCCCACCCCCACCACCTCTCTTTAAATTACCACCAACCACCTTCTTCACTGCCGCCTCTCCCTCTCCCTCTCTCCTTTTTTATCTCTTCAAGTCTTTAAAGAGACTTTCACAACATCGCTCAAGCTTTCTTGATTTGTAATATTTTGTTGCTCTGACGTTGATCAAAGCGTGAAAGCTGGTGATCATAACGAATTAATGGCTGTTAAAGTTTGCGAGCTTTGCAAAAGAGAAGCTGGTGTCTACTGCGATTCGGATGCTGCGTTTCTTTGCTTTGACTGTGATTCTAACGTCCATAATGCTAACTTCCTTGTTGCTCGCCATATTCGCCGTGTAATATGCTCCGGTTGCGGTTCCCTCACAGGAAATCCATTCTCCGGCGACGCCCCATCTCTTAGCCGTGTCGCCTGTTTCTCTTGCTCGCCAGGAAACAAAGAACTGGACTCCATCTCCTGCTCCTCCTCTAGTACTCTATCCTCTGCTTGCATTTCAAGCACCGAAACGACGCGCTTTGAGAACACAAGAAAAGGAGTCAAAACGACGTCATCTTCCAGCTCGGTGAAGAATATTCCGGGTAGATCCCTGAGGGATAGGTTGAAGAGGTCGAGGAATCTGAGGTCAGAGGGTGTTTTCGTGAATTGGTGCAAAAGGCTGGGGCTCAATTGTAATTTGGTGGTACAGAGAGCCACTCGGGCGATGGCGCTGTGTTTTGGGAGATTGGCTTTGCCGTTCAGAGTGAGCTTGGCGGCGTCGTTTTGGTTCGGGCTCAGGTTATGCGGGGACAAGTCGGCTACGACGTGGGAGAATCTGAGGAGATTAGAGGAGGTATCTGGCGTTCCCAGTAAGCTGATCGTTACCGTTGAAATGAAGATAGAACAGGCGTTGCGAAGCAAGAGACTGCAGCTGCAGAAGGAAATGGAAGAAGGGTGGGCGGAGTGCTCTGTGTGACGGAGCCGTACGTGCTGGCAGGCTGCGGAGTATCATGTGGAAGAAGTTCACGCGCGCGCGCGTGGAGATTAGGAAATTTCAAAGTTTTTGTAGTAGTTTATATGTGTTAACGACATAAGATGAACGTACGTACATTAAGAAAATTGTCTCAGAAATCAAAAGAGATGTTGAGATAAGAAAAACGAATTGTTTTCAGTTTATATGTGCTGGCATTTTGCTACAGTCTCTGTTTCTCGATAGAAAAATACGGAGACGGGAAAGATAAATGGAATATATTTCATGTTCTTGAAAATATAGAGATATTCTTGCCCAAATACATTAATAAAAAAATACGGAGATTACTTTATTAATTGCATCACAAACACTTCGTCGCCGGCTCATGAAGATGTTAAGCACGCGACGATGCACTCGTGATGGGCGGGCTCTATCCGCTGTTAACAATAATAAAAAATAAATAAATAAATAAAAATAACTATCCTGGATCTCTCAGCCAGATGTTCTTGGTGGTGTGCCTTAATTTCATGATTGACCCTTAATTTCTTTAATTTAAATTAATCTCCTTCAAAGCAGTGTTTTCAGCAAAATGCAGTAGTTTTTTATGGCGGTGGTCCAGCAACCTCCCTCCTGGCTCGCTAATGATGGCGTCGCGAAAGCTTTTTAGTCCATTTTTATAACAATATTCTCGTGTAAATATCGTGTTTGAGGCCAAGATTCAACAAAATAATATCCATACGTACCATTATAACATGGGTGGTTCCCATTCGATCTCGACCTCCCGCCACCAGCACCAACTTTACCAGTCGAATTAAATATTGACTTTGCAATGCTGAATATTTTAAAAAATTTAAAAATCTCATGCTTTGTCTATGATTTAAATTTATTCTGGCCACACTCGGCTTTCGATATTAAATCAGCTCTATGCCCTTTACCCCCACCAAGATCAATGTATTTTCATACCCTCTCTCTTCTTGAGAAATTACAAAGATTTTGCTAAATTTGATCGATAACATTTACACATCATGGTGGATTCTTCGTCGCGAGGTAATAAAAAATAACACCACCTCATATTTCTAGTAATTTTTTTTCAAAAATTAAATAAAGTTGTTTTTATTTTTTAAAAAAATAATGTTAATTTGCCGAGTGAATTAATTTGATCAACTCTACCTTGTGAAAAATGAGCCGGTCAGGTCCAAGCCCGATAAGATTTAGTAAGTGTGACTAGATCCATAGAAAAAAGAACGGGCTGACAAATTATATGACATACGCACAGATTCAAGAGAAAGGATTGATGATCACAACAGGGAAAGGCTTGAAGATGGATGGATTATGGGTTGGGATATTGAGAGGAGGTGGGGTCGTTCGGTGAGGGAAAGGTGGTTGTGGAATGTGGATGTGGTTAGTTTAAAGAATGCAAGAATCCGATGGAGGGAGCGTAAGAGAGGAGTGCTGCTCTGATGCTCCATCCAGCACTAGGATATTTGATTCTCGTTGATGATCACCGGGGCCCCTAGCTTATCTTAATCACAAGCTCCCCTTCTCTAGCGGCCACCATCCTATATTCATAATTGCTTCGTTGTACTGAAACGCAAACATGATAACCAGAGCTTGGTTAGCATCCTTATCTTAACGGGTGTTGTCGGACCCGGTTCGGTTATATGGATTTATTGTATTACTTGTTGATCTAGTATTTATTCTGGTACAGTTTCAAATTAAATTAGATAGTTAATACAATTCAACTTAGATAACCCTATTAAAATATGTTTGATTTTTTAACTTTTTTTTTTAAAAAATTCTTGAAAAACACTGCTCTCTATTGATATAGATCAACTAAGATTAACCATCTAACCTAATCCAAGTTTAATATTGTTTTATTCTAATCATGTTTATGACATGTGTGCAAGTGGAATGAAATCATCATGATGCATGATATTGAGTTCCCAAATTTGAAAAATGAAATAGAAGAATAGAAACAATGCTTTGTAAGAAATTTTTCAAAATATAAAGCAAAAGAGATTGAAAGCCCGAAAGGGGCCTCTATGCCAAGTTGCTATCATGGAGGGGAACTCCTGTGCTCTTGGCCGTAATATATATGCATGGGCAGTATATACATATAAGCATCTGGAGTGCAATTAGCAAAGGACTCATATGGCTACGAAGCTTGATTTAACCTATATTTTTCGTTTGAAAAACAGATTATCTACACATGCATGCCTGCCAGCCTGCTTGGTTCCTATGACTAGTCCTCATCAATTTCTCTTCACTGGCAATCCCAGACAATAAGAATCCTAACTTGATGCCATAAGACCCAGCCGGCTTGACAGCATCAATGTTACCCCAATCTGAACACAAAACCTCCCCTGTAGGCTTTGAAGCCTCTGTCCTGGTCCAAGCACCATTTTCCAGGCACCATTCCATTAGGAATTCACGGTTTAAGACGTTCTCATCAATCATGTCTAGTGCAACGGCATCTTCTTTAAATGGCCTTGCAAATGCTGCACCATTATTTAGCATCTTGTCATAGAGTGACTCGTCATCCGTACAACTTTCCAAAGTATTGCACCTTAAAGCGTTGTTTACTGTAGTATTTTTGAACTCAGGAGAGTTGCATAGGACAGAGCGGGAATAGGATTCAAGTGGGGATGCTGTATCGCTCAGGTACATTGGTATTTTTCTTGGAAGGTTGTCCCATACTTGGACACAATACTCCAAGAAAGCTCTTGAATGAATCAGCCAGGGAGAACCTGTAAGACAAGCAAGCATTTACAATTAACAAGTGATGGCTCTAATTAAGATATGCCCTTTGAACTGTGAAGGAAACTGAGCTCCAAAGATCTCGAAAGCATCAGGTGTTGTTGGAGTCTCAACAGCATAATAAAGGTGGCTACTCTTTCGAAGGTATAAGCTGTGGTCTGCAACAATTTGGTTAATCTTGTGCATCCTGCACCATATCCAGACTTGACACTAAAAACTCAAGAATAGGTCATAAATGCTCTGAGAATGGGCAACTTAGAGTACCCTTTAGTGTGTTCTACATTGCAAAAATGCAAGGAATTGAACTGATCTAGAAATTAGATTAGGCCACCCTCGTATCATGTTAGCACACCTTTGATGAGTAATTAGGGTGTTATTCAGATAGAACTGCGATGTTAGGCGTGTTTGAGTTTTTTTTTGGTGGAATTTACAGAAAAAAATAATAAAAATATGTTTTTTTTTTTTAGTGAGGTGTAGTTTATGTCTCAAAAGGTTTATAACTAGAAGACCAACCGTACCTACCTCTATCTCAAACACTGAAATCCTGTTTGCATACGTGGTGTAATCTGCGTTTCTATTAGGTCCACCAAAAGATTCGACCTCCATTCACAAATCCGGATTGAAATTCGGATGGTTGCGATGTTAGGCGTGTTTGAGTTTTTTTTGGTGGAATTTACAGAAAAAATAATAAAAATATGTTTTTTTTTTTAGTGAGGTGCAGTTTATGTTTCAAAAGATTTATAACTAGAAGACCAACCGTACCTACCTCTATCTCAAACACTAAAATCCTATTGGATATGTGGTGTAATCTGTGTTTCTATCAGGTCCATCAAAAGATTCGATCTCCATTCACAAATCCGAATCGAAATTCGGATGGTTCAAAGGATCGTCTCCATATCTTTCCCTCAACCCGCTATTATAAGTCTCTTGATTTTTTTTTAAATCATCATATTTAATTCAAGAAAATAATAACTTATGAAATAAATGATGGAACGAACATACTACAAAGTGTCGAGCATGGTTGTCCACATACTACATTGCACCTTTTTTTGGCAATTCTGACTCCCCATGTGCGTCTTTACAAATAGCTTCATTGGACTCGGCTCATGTCCAAGAGACACAGCCTGTAAGGAAAAAAAAGGTTACAAGTTAAATATATTTATAGAAACGATACATCCATCCTTCGCAATCCTTGGGGTGAATCCCGATACATTCATGACTTCTATCAAACCTCTATAAAATTATGATGACAACATGTATTAATTAACTATGTTACATAGATAAACATAACAAAAATATTGGTTTGCCCCGACATTATCCAACAAACAAAAAAAACACTTATGTTAAATATTCATTAATTATCAATTACGAACTATCAACGTCCGTATAAATTTATGAAAATCACAACTTTGCAATATAATTGATAAAAATTAAAATGGACCTGTTAAAGAAGCTATTATTTATTTCATCATAACACATCTAATTCATTGTAATTCAAACAAAGTTTCAACAATTTACAAATAAATATAATTTGATAAAATCTAAAATAAATTATAACAACTACAAAATTATATATGCATATTACAAGTTTCTTTGACAAATAACAATCAAACAAGTAGATATGTTAACAAAAAACATATACTAAAAAAAATTCACATTTAAATATTTAAACTAAAAAGGATATATTTACTTACAAAAAATGATAATATCTACAAGAACAGATATTGTTATGATTACGTACAAAAGTATAAGAAACTTGAGTGCTTGTGTTAAGAGGAGGGGAAGAGCTGGGATGGGTTGTTGGCTGCAATTAGGGAGGGGAGAGGAGGGATGAGAAAGAAAAAGAAGAAATAGAGGGAGTGTAGACAAGGTGAGTATATATTGGCTTTTACCGATGGAATCACTGATGGACTCGTTCTGTCAATATACCCGTTGGTGATTCCACTAGTGAATGTGCAACCTCACTGTATGGAGATCCTAGTTTGAATTCGTTGATAAACTCATATGAAAAAAATCCATGTTATCACATCATTGCAACTTTCTAAAAAAACTATATAATTTGTCAGTGATATGGTCGGTATTTATTGACAGAAAAATTTCATCGGTATATACTAACTATATCACTAATGGATATGTTATGCCGGTATATATTGATAGAATTAGAAACAAAATTATATCAGTCGGTAAAAATTACTGATGAAAAAATTATATCTGTAATTTTATTGGTTTTTAGAAATTCACAAATTAATTAAAGTTTTAAAGAGAATAAAAAATCAGTGATAAAGAATTACAGGATGGTACAAACAGGATTGTGGGAGGACAATATATAGGAGTTGAGAAGAGGAGAAAATGCAGGTGCTGTTAGGCTTGAGAACCTAAAAAGGGTCGGAAAATTTGTGAAGTTGTTGAACTAGTACGTACTGCTGAACTTGTCTAAAATATTTTTTTTTTAAAAAACTTGAGCTTAAAGAAAGGTAAACAAAGAGATTATTCAAAGGGAGATTGAACTAGTACGTACTGCTGAACTTGTCCAAAAAAAAAAAATTTTAAAAAAATATATATATATATATATATATTTTATCTCGAGATGATAACGAAACATGCATAAAGAGAAAGAAACAACTTGGTGATTTTGATATTCGGCCAGCAGGCGTAATTTTCACACCCTTATCAAATCATCTTCTGTCTCACTGTACGTAGTTAGCTAGCAACATCCCGCCACTTTACAGCAGTCGCCCACAGATGTGCCACAAGCAAAAGATAACCAGCAGTGGTTGTTGATATATGTTGGATCATATATATCCTTAAACAGCACAGCAATGGCTCCCAGTAACGTAAAACCAAGGAAGTAGATGAACACTCAAAGTTACACACACCGCTACCACACACGATCAATGAATTCTTCCCATGTCAATCCTCTTCACATGCACAAGAAAATTAAGATCCGAGCCCGCTATTCTTCCTATCCCACACAAGATTACTGATTGACTTGAATGCATGAGCAGCTGGATTGAAGCTGCATTCCTGCATAAATCTCCCGCTGCAACTGTGCTAGCTCTTCTACAGCCATTGGAAACACAAGATCGATACAACTTAGCCTGGAAAATCCAGTTCAATCTTTAATTATTAAAGAGGTACGTGCATATATATAATTAACACGATCCGTTTTTAGAAGACCAGATATCATATATGCACAAATTCTCAAGCTTAAGGTCTCTATGGGCAACCGTACGTCTTCCAGTGGCAGTATCCCACACCAGAAATTATCTGCTGACCCTAACCTCCCACGTACCTCGGTCAGGACTCAGGATCATAATCACCGAGCCCACCAGATTTTAAGCACGCCATCACAATATATGTATTACCAGGTGGTACTTTATCACCTCATATATGAACTGTACGATATAGTATTTTTCATTTCAAGATGATAATGATTATATCATTAATTATATATAAAAAAATATTTTACGCATATTAATTAGTTCGGTGTAATCCAAATTCATTTTTATTTTTTGGACCAATAATTGTGACTGCAAATTCGGTCACAGATTCTCAAAATACCATGACCGATTATTTGGGACAAGGTACGTACGTACTGGATTCATCTATACCTTAATCTTAATTATCCACTCCTAATTATTTTGACACAATTAAATTCCTCTCTTTTTATCTCTCCAATATTCTCCTTTCAGATCTTATAAAAACATGTTTTTGTATTTAGGTGAACATATTTTTATTACTTTTAATTATAGTATATACAATATAAGATAAAATACCCATAACGAAACAAGTTTTTTTTTTTTGAAGGGTGTAATTATTTATTTAAAGAAAAACTCTCTAACTACAGCTTTTTATCCTCATATTAATTATGTATATTTGCTTTTATCATAATTAATCAAGCTCTGCAAATTCTTTTCTTTAAGATTTAGTTAATGAAAACCAATTTGTGGATAATATTACAGCACAATCTAATAATGGGATGGAATTGCGCTTGTGCTCCTAGGAAAACTAAAATACCATAATTATGTCATTTCTAATTTATTGATCATTGTTTAACATAATTTATGAAAGAGAACAAAATCCATATTAATTTACTAGCTCAAAAAAACACCTTTCCGGACCTGTTAGAGATTGTAATTACAATTATGGTTTAAAATATTTTTTATTTAAAAAATATTAAAAAATATTTTTTTTACTTTTAGAATTTATTTTTAAAATTAATACATTAAAATGATTTAAAAACATGAAAATATTAATTTTTAGTAATTTTTTAAAATTTTTAGAAATATGGATTGGATCATATTTACAAACAACCCCTTAATTATAAAACTCTCCACGTTTGAAATTTGGGATTACAAGTTGAGGGATTAATTAAATAAATATATAATTTTAATTTTTTTAATAATAATTTTTAAAATAAAATTGGGTTAATAGGATTTGAATAAGACCTGTAAAATATAAAATATTAGTGGTGTTATAATCCTATGAAATTGATTGATGTTAATAATTACCCTCCTTTCTTAAAAGGAAGAAGAAGGAGAAGGTAAAAGAATTATTTTGTGAATGTAGACGGAAGTGTTATCAACACTTAAAATTTATTTAGAAGTATGGTTATTGTTATTTTTTTAAATATTTTTTTATATTAAAATTAGTATTAATAATTTTTTTATTTTTTAAAAATTATTTTTGATATTAATATATTTAAAAACATTAAAAACATATTAATTTTATATTAAAAACATTAAAAATATATTAATTTTATATTAATAAAAAAAAAATTCAATTTTTTTTTAAATTATGTTTGAAATGTAAAATACACGGGACCCACCTAGACAAGAGTATGAAAAGGAAGAGGTCGTTAACATTATCATCAAAATGTGGTGATTACGACCGGCTGAGAAGGCAATCTTGAGGAAGGAAAACTTCTATTCTAAGAAAACTTAATTATATCATCATATTTTGTCACTTTCCATTTTAACAAATTGAGCTTTGTTCATCAAAACAGAGAGCAAAACACAGCACATTGAAGTCTGTGATTTGTCATGACAGACAACCACCCACCCACCCTGTATATATATTATGTGCTTGCTTTTTTTACCAACGCCACCACAAGTAACTAACCCGTTGGACATTTATGGTGCCGTCCGGCTTGAGCTGCTTTTAGGCCATCCAAACTTAAAAAAATCATTTGATTTTCTTTGTTTAAACCTCTGTAAGAGCGATTTGAGAAAACCTACTATTTGTAACTTTTTTTAAAAAAAAATTGTTTTTTCATACCGTAATATTAAACACATTATACTGATTACACAAAATGATTAATAACAACATTAATCTCCCAATAATCTTGTGGGGATTTTCTTCGTTGATGCTTCTTGCGTCCTTATCCATGTATCAATTGCCTGGGCATCCCATAATGGTCGTAAATTAATACATGGGTCTTGTGTTTTAGGACAAGGTTGAACACCGTTTCGTTGTTTTTTGAAAATTATTTTTAAAGGTTAACTTTAAGACTTCACTCATTATCCGGATCCTATCTGGTCACTTCCATGACCCATCAACGGGAGAAAAGTATGCGGGTTTTGTTTGTTTGAGCTACTAAACTCGTACTGGTAGTTTTGTTATTGTTTAGTTACCTAAATTTTTATCTGGGATTAGTATATTCTTGTTTAACATCAATGGCAGTGTAAAAAAAATATTTAGCTTTAAAATAATATTAATAACAATATTTTTTTCCTAAGACAACTCACCAAGTGTTTGCGGGCCTTGCGTCTCTCTCAAGTGACACCCTCACACGCACGAAAGGAAAGAAAGGGAGAGATTTTTAGAGAGAGAAACAGAGAGTGAGAGGCCATTTTACTTTTTAGAGAGAGAGAGGGAGAGAGGGGGGCACAAACTCATCGAGTAGTTTGGTGGGATACATTTTGAGAGAGAAGTCACTTTTTAGAGAGAGAGATAGAGAGACATGTATTGGTTAGTACTTGGAGTACTATTTCAATTGTTTTTTGTCTTTTAATTTGTCGATGTTGTTGCAGTTGTTGTCGTCTTCTCCTGAATTTCTCCAGATTTCAACAACAACCCTGTCCGCTGTCTGTTCAGGTACGAGTTAGAGAGAAAAATGTTTTCTTTTTCCCCTTTAGCCCTCCCCTCCCTCTTTCAGTTTTCTCAAAACACCAGAAAAAGGATGAGTCTTTTCTTAGTCTGTTTTCTTGATTTGAGCTATAAAGTTAATTCCTTTGATTGATTTTGATATTTTAAGAATGCAGGATGCTTTTTTTTTTTTTTCTCTTTTGTTCTTTGTTTGTGTTGACTCCTAGATTTGCCATTTTCTTGTTTATACATAGCGAAGTCTCACTCTAAGTTAAGCCCTAACCTTTTGAAATCTCTATTTGTATGTTTAGATCTCTGTAGTTTTGGTGCTTTTTGCTCAGAATGGCAGTAGTGGAATGCTTTATTTCTTAGATTTGGCCCGTGTGTTCTAATTCCTTGGGTGTTTAGAGCTTTTCTTACTTGGGATGGAAGGTTAGGTATCTCGCTTTTGGGGTACAAGGAATTTTAGTTTGCTATGTGCTTGCGTTGGTTGAAAAAACTGCTGCAAACAGAAGAATACAGGACTTTGACCTCAGCTATTAAAATTTATGCATTGGGTTCCTTGTTTCAGAATTCTTGATCTTATCTTTAATCTTGGGTATGCTTAAAATACTGATTGTGTAACTCTTAATTCCGTGATTTGGATGATGGATTTTGGTTCTATACGTAAAATGTCAGAAAGGTTTACGATTAGACTTTCTATGTGTTTTGATTCATAAATCTCTGCATATATATATATATATATATATATAGAAAATTTACAAATGTGCCTTTTTCATTATTTTGAGCTTCTTTAGATCTTCCATGAAGTTAAGATAAGAGAATGCTGTTTGAGGGGTGATCTTGAAGCATATGAGGACCTCAGTCTTAAGAATTGTTTTTTTATTTATTTGGGGGGGTTGGGGTGGGGGGGGCGGGTGGTTCTCATGAGGCATCCCCTTTTGGTTTACTGAGTTTAATTTTCAAGGCGGATCCTCAAGAGCTTGAAAATGGCTGCATGTTTGCAATTTACTGAGTTTACTGAAAATTTGGATAGTTTTCATGGGCTCTCGTGATACTTTCTGGTGATTTGATTTTGGGCAACTTTCATGGTGTTTTGGTCCTTTTGGATCTGTCGAATTTAGTACCTTTACTTGAGATAGGTGAACCAATTGGCCTTCATTTGTTGGACATTTAATTGGTGATCTTTATCATGCTACATTGGTTTTGTCAATTAAATCTTTATTTCATTGGTTATTAATAGCCCTGAAGAATGCTCCAATATTTGTTTATTTTCGAAGAATTCATCTAAATGCTAACATGTTTTTTCTTCTCAGGTGGGCTTTGACCGTTGATCACTCTACATAGTAGCATTTGTTGCACAGAACCTCCTGTGGTATCCTGAAGTAGCTAGATGGGTTCTCGGTTCCCATCTCATCAACTCAGCAATGGCCTTTATGTATCAGGCCGGCCAGAACAGCCTAAGGAAAGGGCTCCAACAATGAGCTCAGTGGCCATGCCATATACTGGTGGTGATATTAAAAAGTCTGGAGAGTTAGGGAAAATGTTTGATATTCCTGTGGATGGCTCAAAGTCTAGGAAATCTGGACCTATAACCGGTGCTCCTTCAAGGACTGGATCATTTGGAGGTGCCGCTTCACATTCAGGACCAATTATGCCTAATGCAGCTGCTCGGGCTGCTTATACTACATCAGGTGCCATGTCTTCTGGAGGAACTGGTTCAGCGTCATTGAAAAAATCAAATTCTGGACCCCTAAATAAACATGGAGAGCCAGTAAAGAAGTTATCTGGCCCTCAATCAGGTGGAGTGACACCTTCTGGCCGCCAACACTCTGGTCCCATTCCACCTGTTCTTCCTACTACTGGTCTGATTACATCTGGTCCTATATCTTCAGGCCCTTTGAATTCATCTGGGGCACCTCGGAAGGTATCTGGTCCCTTAGAATCTATGGGTTCAATGAAAATTCCAGGCTCAACTATTATTCATAACCAGGCCGTGACTGTTCTTAGCCAAGATGATGACTTTTCCTTCAGAAAGACCTTCCCAAAGCTAATCTTGTGGTCATTGATTCTACTTTTTTTAATGGGTTTCATTGCTGGTGGTTTTATCCTTGCAGCAGTCCATAATGCCATTCTCTTAATCGTTGTTATGGTTGTTTTTGGCGCCGTTACTTCATTGTTCATATGGAATGCCTGTTTTGGGAGAAAAGCTATCATGGCTTACATTGCTCGTTACCCAGATGCTGAGCTACGAAATGCCAAAAATGGGCAATTTGTGAAGATCTCTGGGGTATATATTTTCTTTTCTAAAATTTATTTCTGTATGTCAAGCTTGTCACTGTTTTGGTGAATTTATTTTAACTAGGGTTTTTTCCTCACTGTACTTGTTTGTAAGTTGCAATGCAGATTTCAACATACCATTAATTATCACTAATGTGTTCAAAATGTAATGAATAGATTGTGTTAGTTCTATGAATAGGATTTGAAAACGAAAGCTAATCTTCCTTCAAAATAAATTCAGAACCAAAATTAGATAAATAAAATGGCAGCGGGCAGTGATTGGAAGTGAAAATATAACTCACCAATTCTGTTTTAGCTGTATTTAAAGCTGAAATTCCAGCATCTGTGTTTGTGTGTGCACTCATGTGAGCACTCATATTGTATAATCACTAGCAGTGTATCATTAACTGCTCAGCCACCTTTGCATTGGATCTGTGTACCACAGTGCATGCTAAATCTTGTATACCTACATCATATAAATTGTCATGAATCCATATTGGAAGAAAGATATTGTTCTGGGAGGATTGGGCAGATGAGGTTTAATACATCTTATAAATGGATCTGTCGTTTTTAATTGATGGGGATGTGATTTCTTTACAATGCATGTCTTCCAATACATTGAAGGCACTGTTTATGCTGTTTTAGTCATTGATTTACTTGTTTAAGCTCTAGTAATTCATATAAACTGCTATATTGTATTTTTGAAGGTGGTCACCTGTGGTAACGTGCCCCTGGAGTCATCTTTCCAAAGAGTTCCTAGATGTGTATATACCTCCACAAGTTTGTACGAGTACAGAGGATGGGACTCAAAAGCAGCCAACCCAACTCATCGTCGTTTCAGTTGGGGACTCAGATCATTAGAAGTGAGTGATTGAAATGTTGATTAGATAAATTTCAATGGATTATAGTGTTTGTAAGTATTTTGCATATATTAGGTTTCTGGGAGAATTTTGTCAACAATCAGTATTTACTGGAAAGAGATACTTCTGTCATTTTAAATTTCATGAAGACCTGGGAAATATCTTAAACGCTTCGCCACATGTGTATAGATGAATTGGTGATTGCTACATATTGTCTCTTCTTGGGGAGCTAGTTACCATGAATACTATCTATAGTTTTCAATTTTCTGGGCAATGTCTTACCCTCTCATTGTTGTCAATAACATCTTTTCTGCTATTCATGTTCAGTTGTTTTGTTTGTTTTATTTTGGTTCCTTGGACTGCTTGTTATAAATGCCATGTCGATGAAAGGTGACCATTCATGTCATTGTCAACAGAACGATGTGCCCATTGATTATAAATAATTATTGGGTTTTGAGTTTTTTCATTTCTTTATGGAAGTTCTGTAAAACCTATTTGACAGAGGCGTGCTGTTGACTTCTACATTTCTGATTTTCAATCCGGATTGAGAGCATTGGTTAAAACTGGCTACGGAGCGAGGTTGACTCCTTATGTTGATGACTCCCTTGTCATTGATGTCAACCCGGGTACTGAAGAGTTGTCTCCAGAGTTCATCAAATGGTTGGAAGAAAGAAATCTTTCAAGCAATGATCATATAATGCGAATGAAAGAAGGGTAAATGCTTTCTTTTGTTGATAATGTTGCTTTCATCATAGCTTTTGGTCTATGCAAATTTATGTGCCAGCACAAAACTGTCTGTTTTTTTGTCTTTCCTCATTACCTTTGTAATAATGATCTTCTGGGACACACCTAGTCGCATTTAAGAATATGTTTTCTTCTTAGACTGCTTGTGAAATTAGGAGGGGAAGAGAGAAATGCAATCTGAGAGGCGAAGGAAGGCAGTACTCTCACTTGCATGGATTTATAAGGAGGGGAGTGGGAGTTAAATGATCTTTTGTTTGGTTAGAATAGGGGAGGGGAGCTGATTATTATAACTTATAAGGCAGTACATTATCTATAAAAGTACATGATAGGGCTTTACAGTCCAAAAATCATAGTTATTGTTTTACCCTCAATCGTAAAATCACAACAAGAACAATGAAATATGAGGTTTTTTCTTTCTGTATTCGTGATTTTGTTGGTTAACAACAATCAGGCCTTCCTTTCCTTCCTTTTTTCCGGAGCGGGCAGTCAGGTACAGTCTTATTGTGTTGTGGTGGTTGAGTTGGATTAGCTGAACCTGTTTATAATAGGTCCATAAAATTGCCTTCTGGTCCACGATTTTTCATGGCAAGTTGAACAAGTTTATTTGATTTGGATTGGTAATTTTCTTGTCCCCAAAACATCACATATTCTAGCATTATTGTCTGTTATAATATTAGCTGCTATCGCTAACACCTTTGATGAGTTGCACGCAAACTTAGAATAACTGCAAATGCTTTGTGCAGGTGTATCAAAGAAGGAAGCACGGTTAGTGTAATGGGAGTTGTTCAAAGGAATGAAAATGTACTTATGATTGTCCCTCCCCCTGAGCCTATCACCAGTGGGTGCCAGTGGACCAAATGTATCTTTCCGGCTAGCCTCGAGGGTATTGTTTTGAGATGCGAAGACACTTCAAAGAATGATGTCATACCTGTGTAATATCATGTGCTGTAGGTTCACCTTGCTATTCCCTTTTTCTTTTTCACTATCTATATCGATAGTGGTGGAAGTGATATGGTGCTGGCACTGATGATTACTGGTGATGGAGATAGGCAGGCATTGTATTCTTCTTCTTCAATTTCACCTGTTGTATAGTTTAAGTGTTTGGTGCCATATTTTATTTTATTTTATTTTATTTTTCATTTTTTTAAGCTAGGGCTTGAAGGTTGTGATTTGGGGGGGTGGCTATGATATTGCTGAGAATTTTACATGTTCGGGGGGATTGAGATTATGTAAAATAGAAAGAAATATGTTGTGAGATATCAGTATGTTGTCTCAAAGCAGAGATTACTACGTCGTAAATCATATCAATGGAGCTTGTTGATGACACTTTTTTCGAGCAGTTTAATGTTTTCCTAGTCTTGGATAATTTGCATGTATTTAAAAATGTTTTTTTTTAAGTAGAGATTACTATGTCGTGAATCATACCTGATGTTTTTAAAAAATGGTTTTTTTTGTAGGAAAATATATTAAAATGATTATTTTCAGTGTTTTTTTTTTTTTTTAAATGTTTTGAGATGAATTTTTGATTTGGGGCTAAACCCAGGTTAGGGGAAAAAACCTAGATTTATCTTAACAACTTTGCCTTGGTTTTAGATTTTTTATTGCTTTTTTAAAAAGCTTTTTTAAAAAAAAAAACTTGGATTAAACGGCAACTTAAGTCTTGGACGGGGTATGTGTAATTTAAGTTTTAGGGCATGGTTGAGTGTGTAGTTATGATTGTATAATTATGATTATTTGAGAGGATAATTATGATTGTTTTTTAAAATAATTTTTTATTTAAAAATATATTAACATAATATTTTTTATTTTTTAAAAAATATTTTTAAAATTAATGTAAAACATAAAAAAAATTTATTTTGAGTTAAAAAAATTGAATTTTTTTAAAAACATGGTTAGCCTGCGTTTCTTTTAATATAAACTTGGAGAAACCTCAATTTGCTCCCCAATCTATGTACTCATTTTTAATTGTGTCCCAATTTTATTACTTAGGCACCAAATGTTTTCCACGGTTCTATACCGAGTCCTTTCATCAATTTTTTGCTAATGTTTTCCTTCGTAATTCGAACATGCAATGAAACAGCATCATTTTGAAGAAAATTTGACCAAAAAAGTTAATGAACAATGACAGATGGACCTAGTTGAGAACTGTCTGAAACATTTGGGTCCAAATTAAGTTGAGGTTTCCCTGTAATCTTCTTTCAACACGCTTGTTTTTGGCCATGTAGACCAGCAAGCACTTCTACATGTTAAAAAGCACGTAAGGGAGTGTAACCATGCCAGTGCTTGAAAGAGTTGAGGGCAGGCCTATTCCCTGCAACCGGGGAAGGCTTCTGAGGTTTTTTTACTGCATTCTATAGATGTCTTGATTGCTCCACCGAAGTGCAGTAATCTTTTTTATAAAATTTCAAAAATTATTGTTGAACATGTACATGATTTCCAATGTCTGATTTTTCCCATGTCATCTTCATCTTCCTGGTCACTCAAACCAAGATCAGCAAGCAACTCTTCTGGTGGAATAGAAGGCATCTTCCCCATAAGTAGCCATAGAAGCTATCTCTGAAGGCTGATAGTCCCTCTCATGATAGAGTGGTATATTGAACCTAATGTCAAGGTTCTCCTCCAGATCCCTCAAGCATTGTTCATACTCTGAATTCATCTTCTCTTGGTCAAATCTACCTCAGGAGTCACCAACTTCCATGTTGAGGGACCTCAGCTTCCAAGAACGAGGCTTCCCGCATTTTCTCTGCCCCTTCTCTTCGTAGCTCCTTTATTAAAATTGCTTTTGGAAGGAATAAGCCCTCGTGCTTTTCTATTTCAGCATCATTACACACAATAAGACCTCGAGCATTAGCATGATGTTGGTATGTTGTCGAGGGTCACAAGTCTGAGAGGAGCCTAATTGAAACCATCACAAAAGATAGAAGACATAATTGTAGTTTTCCCTTTTTAAGTTTCTTTTCTTCCTTCCTAGCATCCTCACTTAAAAAACCAAATATAAAAAGGAACCGACATTCGGATACCTATCCGAATATGTCCTTGTCTCCCAATATCTCTCTTCTGTCTTGAGAAAGATCTCCATACAATCTCCACACCCATAATTTCCCTCTTCGCCTTCTCCGTTAACCTTATTATCCCTCTAGAGCTATATGTGTGTGCACATGTAAATATACAGAAGGCGATGGTAAGGTCATCAGGGAAGCAAAAATCAACAAAACTGGTGATACTTTGTGTGGTTTTATTAGGGTTTGGCCTGATTGCTGATTATCTGTGGGCTTCTTCTCCACATTTCGCTTCTTCTTCTTATTTATCCAATTGGGTTCCTGCTGATAATTCTCAATCCAATCTAATTATTCCAAAACAAGAACCGCATCATGTTGACCCTAAAGCCCCAAAAATAAAGGTACAGTCTTTTTTGCTTTATTTACGCTTTTAGCGCTGCCCATTTAAGTTTTTTCAGTTTTGGAGCTTAGCTTTGTGTTTATGAGATTGACGCGGGAAAAAGTTGGATGCTTTGTTGTTTATTCCTTTGTTATGTATAGGTGGAAGCTGATAAAGCTACAAGCTTTTTGGTTCAATTTAGATTTATAATGTAACCCATTTAAGTAATCTCCATTTACTCTGTGTTTATAGTGAAATTTTGGATGTTTAGGAAAGAATTACGAATAGTTTGTTTGTTTATATATGTGTGTAGGCGGATGGTGTCCATGATCGATTCTTATCGGCTACATTTGCTGATTTGCCTGCACCGGAACTGAAATGGGAGAAAATGGCTAGTGCACCTGTGCCTCGGCTAGATGGGGCTGCGATACAGATTAAGGATCTTCTATACGTTTTTGCTGGATATGGAACGATTGATCTTGTGAGAAACCTCTTCTAGCTCTTCTACTATTTTTATTCTCTATGGTTTGAATTTGTGTATGTATTTCGCTAATTTTTTGAAGTGCCGATCTCTTGGGATTAACAGGTGCACTCACATGTTGATATTTACAATTTCACGGATAATACATGGGGACGGAGATTTGATATGCCTAAAGAAATGGCTCATTCACATTTGGGAATGGTCACAGATGGGAGATACATTTATGTTGTCACTGGACAATATGGTCCACAATGCAGAGGACCTACAGCTCGTAATTTTGTGCTAGATACCAAGACAAAGCAATGGCAGGACTTACCACCTTTACCAGTTCCTAGGTATGTGCCTGTGTCAAAATAGTTTAAAATGAACTTAAAATGGGATGCAAGAACATCAGCTTGTTTTGCAATAGCAGTATTTGATTATTTTTTAATTTTGCTTTGAGAAACTGTTTGCCTTGTTCTGTTTGCATGGTCATCTGCCTTATCTCTGTGGTTCTTATTCTGAATTGAAATGCTACGTGTCAGTGTTGGCATTGTGCTGGTGGCTTTAAATATTTGAACTTTGAAGCCAAAATTAGTTCATGCTCTGTATTTCTTTATTCTGCACTTTGATAAGGAGATTTGAACTTTAATGTAATAACACTCAGATATGCACCAGCAACTCAACTTTGGAGAGGTAGACTCCATGTGATGGGAGGCAGCAAGGAAAATCGGCACACTCCAGCATTAGAGCATTGGAGTCTTGCTGTAAAGGATGGGAAAGCATTGGAAAAGGAATGGAGGCCTGAAATACCCATTCCTCGTGGAGGACCTCATCGGTTTGTGGCCAATCCTAGTCTTATTATTTCATCATTTAGCTATCTTGTTTGATTTGAAATGAATTCTCAATATGCTATTACAGTTTAACAAATAAAACATTTTATCATTGATAGTGTTGTTGCCAAACCAAATGGTCACAGTGAAATGATCATAGGGGAAATAGCTCATGATTGAAACTTCTACCTGTTATAATTTTTTGTGTTTATGCAGCGCTTGTGTCGTGGTTAGTGATCGACTGCTCATTATCGGTGGTCAGGAAGGTGATTTTATGGCCAAGCCTGGATCACCTATTTTCAAATGCTCTCGTAGGAATGAGGTATATTGATTAATATTATTTTTATCAATAATCCTATTTGACAGCTTTTATAGACTGCATCAACATTTTCTACCCAAGCTTTAAGTGGCCCCCTAGAGATTTTTTGAGTTTTTTTGGGTTACTTGCATTTGATAAGAAGAAAATAAGAGAGTGAAACATCATTATTCTGTCATTTTTACATGAAATCAAGTATCGTATGAAACAGAAAATAAAAACATGATACTGTTTATCTTTGATTTGATAACTATCCTGTATTATAAAGCTTTACAAGTGTGTTCCAACTACGCTTGATCTTCTTTATTTGAATAACTAACCCCAAGACCTAATGTTTAGATTTTTAAATGACTTTTATGGTCTATTTTATCACAGAAAAAGTACCACAGTTATGTTGTAACTTGGAGAAATTTGTCTCCACTTCCCCTCCTCTCGTTCCCTCTGCTTTTATTTAATGGTCTTGGCTCTTTTTTGTTGCTTCAGATAGTATATGATGAGGTCCACATGCTGGATGATGAGATGAAGTGGAAACCTTTACCTCCTATGCCGAAGCCTGATTCTCATATTGAATTTGCTTGGGCTATTGTTAATAATTCCATTGTTATTGCTGGAGGCACTACAGAAAAACACCCTACAACTAAAAAGATGGTCCTGGTTGGTGAAATTTTCCGGTTCAACCTTGACACACTGGTATGAGCTTTATGTTTCTTATGTGCTTCCAAACTAGTTTGGCATCAAGGCACGGTTCTTGTTATTTTATGTGCTCCCAAACATAATTTACATAACCCTACATATTTCTACACATCACAGCACCTGCTATTTGCACACACAGCCCTAGGTATAATCTGGGATGGGTTTTGTACATTATCTTACATATCTCTATTTATCACGTATAAAATGCTTGTGCATACACACAAAGATGCACATGTTATCTTACATATCTCTACATATCACGTATAAAATGCTTGTGCATACACACAAAGATGCACATGTTATCTTACATATCTCTACATATCACGTATAAAATGCTTGTGCATACACACAAAGATGCACATGTTATCTTACATATCTCTACATATCACGTATAAAATGCTTGTGCATACGCACAAAGATGCACCCGGGCATTTCTTGTCTGGTTGCTGCCATTGGAAGGTTATTGGCTTTCTGCTGTCTAGATGCTTTCATCTGCCTATTTTGAACATTTTTTTAAACATTGGATTGAAATTCTCCAAAGATTTGATGACCTGTTAAGATCGGGGCATGCATTCTCTATTTCTTAAATCTTATGCTTTATCGCTTTTTCCTTTTGGAAGACTTTGTTCAAGAATAGTCCAATAATTAGTTGAGATTTTTGTGAGCTGACAGTCAAGAAACTTTAGATTTAATTTATAGTTAAAATGTAGAGATTGGTTTGGTCGATCATAGCATAGTACTATGCTTGGAAGTGAATTTGTTCATACAGCTGAAGATTTTCAGAATACCCCAAAAGTATTGTCATACTGGTTGTGGTTTTTCCATTATTCTTCTGACCTCAGAAGGATGTGAGAGATTTCTCCCCTTGTTTCATTATTCTGGCCACGGTTACCCGAACCTGACAGGCCTATCAAGCTTTCTTGACCAAAAATAGGAATGAATTAGTATTGGTTCTGGTGAACATCAAAACCTAGAAGTGATAAGAACCTGATCGATTTCACCATCAGTTGTGTGGCAGTTTCTACCATGCCATGTGCTTATGTCTCCCAAAACACCACTAGAAGTTTGCCAGGTTTGATGTTAATGCCTGTTCCAGAACCTGACAAGCTCGAGTCTTATCAGTGCAGCCACAATAATACACGATAGTGAATAACTATTTTCACTCTTTCTTTTTCTTTTTTTGCATTAAAACTGTCCTCTCTTTTTTTTCTCTCCACAGAAGATCAATTTCTGTTACAATGGATGGTATTATATAATTTTTATAATTCATACATGTCTGCAGACATGGTCAGTAATTGGAAAACTTCCATATCGTGTCAAAACTACTCTGGTTGGATTCTGGAATGGATGGTTTTACCTCACATCAGGACAGCGAGATAGAGGACCAGATGATCCAGCACCGAAAAAAGTCATTGCAGATATGTGGAGAACCAAACTGAGATTGAACTCGTGACCGGGATATCTGTTTCTTCTTTGCTAGGATAGCCATTCCCATCAAGTCTAATATTTATCTGTAGCATTCTTTTACCCCATTTTTTTGTGTTTTGTTTAAGTCAACATTTTTTCTGTTCCCTAGTGTAAGTAAAGGAATGAGGGGAGTATCAATTCTTCCCAATGTGCTGTATCACCTTGAGACTATACTTTACTGTAACACATTAGATTTTATACCCTGGAAAAACAATAAAAATGTGTGCTCTCAACAATTCTGTTCTGTTGTTATTCTCCATAGAAACTGCCATGAACTTGTCAATCCCACCCTTGGCTTGAAAATTTTCGTGAATGCAAGCATTGGATGATCGTTCACCTCGCTCTTTTCAACTGTCCTAAACGCGAGTCTTTGAAGATGTGAGATTGAAGCAAGGTTGTTTGGTGATCGAAGTACAGCGTTGATGATTAAGATAAATCACGAGGGTTACCAGTTAGCACAAGTGATGAAGACTAGGCATAGTGTATGGGGAGGTACTGGATGAAGAATTCATTTCACATGAATTTTTAACTATAATTCCTGACTTTAAATTATAATTTAAAAGGTGTTTTTCATAGATAACTTACGATAAAAACAAGTTATGACGGCTTCAAGTTAGAAATATATCTAGTAAAAATGAATTAAAATGGGTTTTTCAAAGAATAAATGTTGTGTAAGTTTAAGTTAAAATTTAAAAATCTCAACTTTTAATTAAATCAAGATTTGGCTTAATTTTGTAACGAGCTTTTGATTTAAGTAACCAAATATATTTATTACATTTTTAGGTAAAAAAAATAATTCATTTTATAAAAATCATATCAAATATAACACTAGACCTGTTCTTTGATAGCTTGCAAGTTTACGGCTCTGGTTCGTCAACAGAACATGGGATTTCTTTCTAAAGAAACTTAAAGAGGCTCTTTTAAGCCGCCAGATGGTATGGCCTCAAACAATCAGCCCCAAGGCAGTGACTTTATTTAGATCATTTTCTTGGTCCTTAAGATTTGTCTAAAATATAAACATGTCTAGCATTATTCATATTTCTTCATGAAACATGTACAAAGCAAATAATAATTGAGCTACGTGAGAGGCTGTCATGTATAGAACTAAGCAGAGTGAGGGATCATTCTGTTGTGGTAACTTAGCACCTTACTATATCTGTTTCCAGCTCCAATTTGACCAGAAAGAGCTCCCCATCAAACCTCAACCCATATGATTCGGCAGGCTGAAGTAAGCCATCCACCATTCCACCAAAAACGTACAAGCGAAACCCTGAATGATCCGCACAGGCTCGATGGAATGATCTGCGGTAGGGTTTATAACCCTTTGCCTTGAGCATTTTCCACATATTATTTGCCTGCAATCCCCTTGAGTTTAATGGAGACTGCGCTTTATTTGATGGGATCTTACTAACATCTAATACCCAAAAATCGTCCTTCCTGTGCCGCTGTGAATCTTCACCTCCATAGATTAGCAGCCGACCTCCCAAAATCAGTGTGGCTGAGTGGCCGACTCGTGGGAGGGAGACTCCTGCAGGTATGTCTTGCAAATTATAGAGAATCTGTATCCACTTGAGTTCATCCTCAGACACTTGCAAGAGCCAGACATCATGCAGCGCATCATACCCCGAACCTCTTCCTCCAAATAGAACAATTCCTGTTCCTTCGATGCATGTTAATGTGTGTCCTGAACGAGCTGGAGGTGATGGATGAGTCACCAGCTCCCTCCATGTTCCAGAACAGAAATTTTCTGAAAGTTCTAGAATCCAAGTGTCTCCCATTCTAAGGCCGTACAAACCAATCCCTCCATGGATGACCATTGTACTTTTATCAATGCAGCAAGCAGCATGAGCCCCACGGGGTGGTGGTGCTATGGATCTCACATCAAGCAGCCTCCATGACAAGGTTATACCAAGGTTCTCACTGAGCACTACTTTCCCCACCCATGTATCATTTTGACGCATCCCACGATCATTAATTCCTCCAAAGAGCAGCAGATAATCGCCAATGACGATGCATGAATGCCCAAATCTCCCGTTTGGAATCCCTGAACTAACTTTCTGCCACTTCAGCATCCTTTGAAAATCATTACCTATGTATGCCACCCAAGTATCATCGAGATCTCGCCCTGTGAAGAAGACCAACACGGCAAAACAAGAAATGCTTATATGCCAAACCACTTTGACATAAACAGGTAAAAAACTAAAAGCAGAACTGCTTCAGAACAATGGAGAGAATGTCAGCCCTTCTTATCGGTGGTGATTGTTCAATTATTGTCCATTTTCACTGGTATAATTTCCCATGGGGCTTGCTGAAAATGATTCAATCATCCTTCCACTATATAATTATAGCTCAAGCGGCTAATAAATCCTGCATGATATCAACAAAGAGGCATTGATGGGTTTTGTTTTTCATTTCACCATGCAGAAGGCGAAAACGGATGCTCAGATGGCTTTGCCTCTGAAATCTACACCTTCACTGGTTGCAAGTACTTTAAGTTCAAAGATGATGCTAATTGTCCTCCATCAGGACTCTTCTCATGGAAATAAAGATGTTCTACTGAAAGTTTATGCTTCTGATTGCTAGTTCTATTAAATTTTACTGGGATGGGCCATGCTCTTAATAGTCCCACTGGAAAAGTAGCAGTAACAAAACATCGTGGAATCAGAAAATGATTGCTGCAATACAGCATCCGAGTTGCTAATCTTCAAGGAGGGCACTCTACAAGAGGTGGGGCAATTGCATTTGCAGCAAGCCACCAAGGAACTAATGATATTGTCGCTTTACAGTATCTTAAATGTTAAGATCTTGATGCCAAATTAAGCAGAGGAGCCTGCTGTAGGCTATGATGCGGCACAGACAAATGTGCTTGAATTTGAAAAAAACAAATGCTACTATTTGATAATGTAGAGGAATAGATTGAACTGTTGCCAACCAGAAATTTAAGATGCATGCTTTAACTGTCGCCATCTCACACCGACCAGCCTCAACTCACACAACTTATGCTCAATTTCAAACCTACTAATACATTGAAGCCATGACCATGAAGCAAGAAGATTCTCAAGCAATGGAAACCCTAATCCGTGGTTAGTTGAATCAGGAACACTAAACAACTGAAAGGAAAAACTAATTATCTGACATGAACCAATATAAACATTCCTTTAGCACCCTTAACCAGCAAATCAAACAGTGAAGCATCACATACACACACGGGCACATTTAAGACACAGAATGATTAAAAAAAAGGACAAAGAAACTACCATTCAAATCAAAGAACATGCGATTTATGAATCATAACAACTAATCAAAGAAAAGATAGACTAACCTCCTTCACAGCCACCACCAAACAAGACCAGGCAATCAGATTCAAAGTTAAGACAGTGAGAAGCCCTGGGAGTTGGGAGCATCAATTCACTATCTGGGTCGGACAGTTTATGACAACAAACTGAGCCAAGCTGAGACACCTGCTTTATTAGCCTCATCCATGGCAACTGCTGATTGTTTTTGGTATTGATAGAAGACTTGAGGGCATCCACTGATGTGGACCCCCACTCACTCCTGCATATGGACTCCCACAGTGTATCAGAACTTGTCAAGGACCTGAACCTTTTGCAAGTCCTGGCAAAGGAGATGAGAGAATCTATAGGAAGCAGAAGCAAGATTGTGAAGAGATGGTCTTGAGCTAGCTTAAAAATTGGCGAAGACAATCCAATGTTGCTGCTAGTAGTACTAGTGCTCGTCTCAGCCATGAAGAAAGTAGTCATTCTTGTTGTTATGTAAGATAGCACTCACCTATGACTTCTAAGATGTAAGGCTATGGAGCTACGTGGGATTGTGTTGGGCAGAGGGTAGGGAAAAACAAGACACACTTCTGAATGGTCTGGTTTAATTTTGTTGCTCATGTCATGTGAAAGAAAGAAATGGTGATAAGGTCAACATGGAAGAAAGGTAACTTCTAAGAGTTGAAAAGAGATGGAAAGGGAGAGATTGTACATAGAAGGATAGATGAGGGGAGGCCATATCTTTTGTCTGCTACCTCCACTCTCTAGTGTTCCTTGCTATGTCATTTGAAGACAAGGAAGCCAAATGGCAAGCAGAGACCTTTGTCTATTTGTTTCATCTTTTACCGCCTCCCCCCC
>NW_011500005.1:407306-419067 GCF_000495115.2 Populus euphratica
ACCTGAATTTACAGTGAGCCAGAAGGGATCATCAATGTGGAAAGCGGGATATCCTTCGATTTCAAATGAAAATAGAGAAGTTCAAAGTTGGGAGACATTTTGCATGATGCAGGGTCCAAGTGCTGAAGATCCTTTCTCAGTATCAATATGCAGTTATACACCGGATTTTCGGGTTCCTTTTCAGTCAACTCTTGTGTTTTTTTTTGTTGTACAATTGAACTCTGAAAGATAGCCCTTGTGGAGAAAAGTTGTCAACTGAAGATGCATGAGAAATTATCTGTTTTTTTCTTGGTGATTTTGCCCTTTATAACACAGAAAGATAGTTCTTGTAGAGAAGGCGGAGAGACTTCCAAGATTTGAACTTGTTTTACATTTAGTTTTTAGGGAAAACCAAGCCCTGATGTATTACTCGCTTCTCAATTGAATCTCGAAGCAAAACTTTTATCAATGGAGTCCCAAATGTTTCAATTAGGTCCTCTGTCCAAGTCCGATAATTGTTCCATCAAATTTTATTCCACATAAAGCCGTTTTACTGCGCGGAATACATCACCATATATTGATTGATAGGATGGCCCAATTGAAAAGTATGTGAGACATTAGGGCTCCACGTGTCATGTTTGAAACCGTTGGATACACAATTAACATCACAAAAACACCAAACGAAACACTTGTATCACCTTCTATTGGTGGGCAAAACCCATGAATGAAACATCCAACAAAAAATGTCCTACTAGCCTATTTGGTCCATGCCAAGTTGTTGATTAGATATGTCTTCCTTCATGCTTTTTCGTAATTTTCTTAACAGGGCCGCAACCATGCCATGGATTATAACATTTTTGGAACTTGGTTGAGGCAATACTAAACCTAGTTGCGTGCAATTATCATGAGATTCCATCTTGAATTGAAATATCACCTTTACACCTTTCAGTTTGATCACAAAATGTAAATGGAGGTCCGAACCTATTTTTCAAAGCCGATAAAGACAGCCATGCATGTTCTTGGTGGTTAAATTTGTCATGTAGTAGGGCTTGTGTCGTCCATGAGTTTTGAATACCAATGACAAGCAATACAAATCAGACATTGGCAAGGAAGTATGATTGCTACCAAAATCTTCTGCATTATCTAGATAGATACCTGTGTATAAATAGTAATCCATCTATAACATGTCCTAAGAGTTTTATGAAGATTAAAGAGGAAAACAGGGGGGGGAACTGATGGGGTTATTTAGATGTGAAGAAAGACAAACTCGGTTTCATGTGGTTACCTTGCTTCACGCTCAATCAAAAAGGAAGGAAAGAAAAAAGAAAGAAAGATTGCACAATAAGTAGCCCAATTTTTATTTCTGCAAACTGTGCACTTGGCCTTTATCTATTAGTTTCCAAAGAGCAGCCTTGGCTTCCTCTAGAGTTTCAACAGCATGCCCATCTTCAAATGATAGCCTCTGTATGTTAAACTACAAAAGAACATTCTCTATATCACCACCATAAACACATCACCAAATACAGGCTTGAAAATGTTGTTGGATGAAAGGATTACCTGAGCCCCTTGACGGACCCGAATATCAGTTCCTTTACTGTCTATTGATATGAAGGCAGCATCATCTACCTCAGTGTCAGAGGATAAGAGCTCTTTAAGCAGTTTTGAGAAAATTGCATTTAGTTCCTGTAGCAAATGCAAATCCCAATACAATGAAGCCCACAAAGTACACGCTGGCAGATATTATCATCATAGAGAAAAATGCAAGAAGATTAGCACTAGATCCCCTATAGACTCACGGTCATAGAAGTTCATATGATTGTGTTGTATGACTTTTTATTAAAAGAAGAATTATTACCATGCGAAGGGGCACATGAGATCCGAGAGAGTGGAAAGCTAAAAGACCACCAAGTTAACAATAGTTACAAAAACTCACCAAAACATAAGGCAACAATCATGAAGTGCCGAGCTAATTTTTGACGCATTCAAACTTGACTGGATTCATTTGTAACCCTCAAATATTGTGTTCAACATTTGCCTATTTATACCTAAAAGCATGATTTTCCTGTTTCACCATTCCCTTCTGATGAAACATTAAAAGCTGTAAATGTAAAACATTTGACTAAATGTCATGAGGTACTGAGCTTATATCAGACTGAATATTCTCAGATGAAACACAAAAGTAGAATGATACCATCAGCCTGTCTCCTTAACATAATGCAGAAAATCAAACTAATCAGTATTAACAATTTAGCATCCTTGATTGGATAACACCCAAAAGAAAGAAGTCTCAAATGCTTATAAGACCAGACCACATAATATATATATAGAAACACAACAACAGAATCAGTGACAACTTCCATACATATGCGCACATCTTCTCTATTGAAATTACCAAGGGTTTTCAAGATCACCTTGAGATTTTGCTCCCCTCCATCAACTGCAATCTTATCAGGCTGAAGGGCCTCATATTCCTTGACATCAACCCAAGCAACAGTGCCAAAGCCTCCAATAAAATATATGTCACTGGCAAAAAAGTGAGATCTTTAGACATCTGACTTTTCATCTTTAGCAATAAAAATGAGCTCGGAACATAAGCTTGTGGACTCAAAGCTAATTATGCACCACTAACAACAAATTTACTGACATGTTTATAAGATGTATATAGTATATTAGAATGCCAATACATTCACAAGTTTTGTGAAGTTAAATCCTTTGTTAAATTTTAGGTCCTTGCTCATTCAAAAAAATGTCTCAAAAACAAAGCACACCAATATTCAACTTCTTTATAGTTGCTGTGCTCCACAGGCCACAAAACCAATGAGCATGCAAAACACCGCAATGGTTTGCTGCCCATGTTAAATCCATCTAACAAGAAGGGCTACAGAAAAGTAGAATTTGGAACTAATTTTATAGTTAAAGTTTAGCGCAGCTAATCTATGCCGCTAAAAGCTTAAAGGACATCTAACTAAAACACAATATGCTGGATACAAACCTTATGTTTTGCAACCTGAAATAGTAGAAATTCCCCCATTGCTGGGTAGGCCCTTGTTGATGTTTTGCAATATACTGCTTATGAGCCCATTCCTGGCAAACATGAAGAGATATTATACTTAACAAAGAGGAAAAAAAAGTTACTCTAGAGCAGAAACGCCAAAACAAAAGTGAAGAGCAGATGCATATTTCTACCAAAAATTAGTACTGATTCTTTAGAGAAAATTCTGTTTGTCTCAACAAAACAACCCGTTGACAGTTAGGTTCCAGCAAAGAGTAGTCTCCAATGTTAAACAGCAGAAAGGTGACGGTAGGAATACCAGAAGAATGCAACACTTGATAGAAACCAACGTTAATGTCAAGAGAAATCCATATAGACACTACTAAAACTGAAAACTTATCATGCTGCATGTACCCTCGCGTTGTGCATCTTGAAAGAAAGGAAATCAAGAAATCTACCCTTCAAGGGCATATAGCAAAACCGTACTTTATAAACAGCAGAGAGAGAGAGAGAGAGAGAGAGCAGGGGGGAATTACCTGTTGGTGTTCTGGGAGAGGAAAAACATCTCCAAAGATTGTTACCCTTGCATTTGATAAGCCACTCCACCCAGGAATCTATGAAACCTAACTGTCAATAAAGTTCATAAATGGAGAACAAAAACCACCCAAAATATTTCTAGAGTTAAAGAGCAAGTGCTAACCTGCACAACAAGTGTGCATCTGGGGTCAACTAGCAAATTCCTTGTGTGGATGGCCAATGGTGAAAATGAAAAAATAGGATCTACAGATTGAGAAAACAAAATGATTAAATGAGTCAAATCATTTGCAAACATCTAGGCACACTAGGAAGATTGTTCTTAAATGTTCAAATGATTGTCTAGAATCAAGAGTATTTGATCAAATTCTAGCCCAATTCAATAAAAAAACACTTTAATAGGATTCTTAAAATGAGTTAGATCTGTTTAGCCAAACTAACTATACCATTTAGAGGTAATTGGGAAGAAATATTTATATATATAATTCATATAGCAAATTGAATTGCATTATATCATATAACCTCATACTGCTTTATCTTAAGAAACAAAAAAAAAAGTATATGTATCAATCAAATATGAAAATTTGACTTACGCCCGATTGGATCTGGTGCAAAATCCACCAAGGAACCAAATGGATATCCTTCTCGTCGATGGTGCATTCGAGACATTACAGTGCACAGATGAGCAAATCTAGCCTGAATTACAAAGAAACACAAGTTCAGAACTAAGAATAAACGTAAGTTCAGAACCATTATATCAAATACATAAAATTAGACAATTCCAGGCAATGACTAGGTTCTGAAGAAATAAAAGAATGGCCATTACCTGCTCCATCAAATTGCGGACTGCCAAGGCTGGTCGAGGTAAGCCATGAACCGATGTAGCACTCTGCACTCCACCAGAAATTGGTGTTCTAAAAAGCCCAGCTCTGGTTCCCCCACCGGTTCCGCTTCCATGTGGTACAATCAGAGGTGTTTCCACCTTCAATATGTTCTCTGCATCCTTTTCACTACTTTCACTTCGCTCTATGTTATCCTTCATAACACGAGATAAGCCATCACTACTAAGCTGAAGTAGCCATTTGATACATCCAGTTATTTTCTAACTCATAGAAAAGAAAAGGTTCCAAAACATCATATAGGCATGCGAACACAACTCTGATCAAAGAAAAAAGGCATCCCAAAACCCATGTTATCCCATTGTTATCTACATTAATTGGAGAAACTGACCATTGATTTCATCCCCCAGATTCCCTAACAGCCTTTAACAACTTATTGTGATCAATGAATGATAAGAACAATTACAGCATTAAAACAACAAAACAAAACTAAATTTGACAGGATTGCGTATTCCTAGTTAGTAGTATAAGAAATTGTGAAATTTTTCAAGCTCAAACTGGCCTTAGCAGCTCTTCAACTCAGTTTCCACAACTTCCTTACCACCAAATATCACCTCAACATATCACAAACCTCAAGGTGAAGAACAAAGTTGTTCTCTGTTCCACAACATCTTCGAAAAATTCAAGCTTTTCTTAAGCTAATTTCTTTTCAATCCAAGAGTAAAAATCCTAGCTTTACAAACCCACTTGGAGGATAGAAATCATCAAACTCTCCAACATAAAATTCAACATTAACTATTTCGTTTAACCTTGCAAAAACTATAAAATCAAAGCCGAAATACACAAAAGATTCATATAAACAAGGACTAAAGCACTTTGTCTCTGAGTGCAAAGAAAAAACTACCTGAGGCAAGGAGAGAATGTCATCGGAAAAAAAGCCAAACCCATTATTAGTAAACGGCCCCTGATCTTCAGCATCACCTGAAACATCACGTGCTAAAGCTTGAAGACGAAGGGAAGAGAAGTGGGGAGTTTCGGCAAATTTGAGAGACCCGGTTGGCTTAGTGTTGTGTAATTTGAATGAAGAAGAAGGGATGTTATTGAGAATTGGGTATGTCTCTGAGTTAGTCATAAAGACTGTTCTTGAAAGAGATTCCATTGAAACACGGAAAGACAGAAAAAAGAAGGGTTTTAAGACAGAGAAGAGAAGGCGAGGAAAAGAAAGAGAGAAAAGGTGACAGACACGGGAGATTTTGTGAACAAAACTACAAAAGATGACCCAATCAGGTATACTGCGGAGGCTAGGCTTGAGATTTTCCTTATGATACTTCTGTGTTGTTACTTTATTAGCATGAAGGTTAATAAAGGAGAATATCTAAAAATCCTTCCTTTTTTCTTAATAAAGATTATATATATCTTTTGTGGTAATTGGGTATGCAATGGCTCTTTTCTGTATTTTATTCTAATAGTTTTTATCTAATTGTAAAACTCTTTAATTTAGGTTTAGATATTATTAAAAAAAATATGATATTTTGAGCAAGGGTGTAGCCGCACACTCAAATAAGCTTTAGGTTATTTACTTAATAATTCGCTAAAAAAACAAGTTTAACCTAGGGATCATGTTTGTAATAGCTCTTTTAAATATGATTTAAAATCTGCTGAACTCCCATTAAAAGAAAAAAAAAAAAAAAGCTTGCAGTCTTTGGTAATTGCCATCACTCTTTTTTCTTTCCTTTTTAGCATATGAAATTTTGACAGCAATAATGAAGCCCAACTAGTTTCCATTTTCAGTATTTGGGGAATTCCAAGTCTTGTGTTTAACTATTATTTTATTTGGATGCATTTTATATATTATTTCCAATGTTCTTTGAAAAAAAGCACTCAACTCGGAGTAATTCAATGCAGGTGATATTTTGAGATTTTTCATGTTCAAAATTAACGGTACAAGTTTAAATAACCAAGAAGCTTGCTTGCGAATTTTGAAGAAACAACCATGGTGCATAACCAGTCTTCTATACATTAATTTATGAAAGCTAATGTTCTTAAAGAATTGAAAAAGAAATCTCAGAAATCTATACAGCATAGTTGAGATGGCAAATTAATGAAGAAAACTAAAAGCACTATCACATCTTCGACCATCAGTACCTGGGAACTACAAAAAGCAGCAACATTGCATGACTAAACTTGGTATTAACAGAGAAAACATGGTAATATGTGGTTTGGGATAAGTAGAGGATTTTTTTGGTCTGGACACTGCTAAGTGTTAACTATACAGATATCACATCAACATCTGATATATCTTCATGTCTTATGATATGGCATATAAAAATTTGTTATAATAAACATCTAAAAAGCTTTCTGGTTCAAGCTCTCCTACCTATGGGTATGTAGTGGGATAAAACACTTTGGTGATCTAATTATTGAAAAAAGAGACCCTTACCTTTCTTTTAATCTCATTAGACGCTCATCACTTGAAAGATTTCTCTTTCCCAGCCACCTGACAAACTCTAGAGACAGCTCTTTATTTCCAGGATTAATATCAATAACAAAGGAATCATCAACAAAAGGGGCAACCCTCATGCCACTGCCAGTTTTGATCAATGCTTTTAAACCAGATTGGAAATCAAAGATGTAGAAATCAACAACATGCGTCTGCAAAACAAATAAATAAAAAATGTATATAAAACTTTGAGATACAAGGTAAGGCCACTTGCTCCAAATAAAGTCATCCATTAATCGTTGCAAATTTTTTAAAAAGAAAAGGGAAGTGGTGAAGAAGGACAAAGGAAGGGGGCATTGGTTAGTCAAAGGAATGACAGTTTCAAAGGGGCACACATCCAGATGTTTGCATAAGAACAGTGTAGCCAATTTGCAGGAAGCTAGAGTTTGTGTGAAAATCTTTACTTGTTTGAGGGAATAGTCTCTTCATTGCTAAATGCTATAAAGAGGCTTATTCAAAATTTTCAAGGGGAAAAAAAAGCAGCACAGCCAAACAAAAACACAAAGTCATTTTCTCACCTCTGATGATCTTAGTCCCCATGTAAAATGGCAATGATTAAGGTTGGCTGGTTTTGAACCTCATGCGCGATACTCATATAATCTTGTAGAGGTATAGACATATTTAGGAATTCTTTGGAATGAAAACTTCAAAGGGACATTGCCACAGGTAATCACCTTTAGCGATTACAAGATAGTAAAATTCTTATCAATTTCAAGTATAAAAGGGAAAAAAAAAACAATTCAAATATAATTGACTTTCACTTGAGAAATACCATACATGCCCTTAAGACACAAATATTAGAAAGGACAATGAATGACAATTAAAGGATTGTTGACTTCAGGAGTGGAGGAGGGAGAAAGAAGACTCAGGGCAATTAGTGGGAACTGGCAAGAATGTAGATTTCAATCTACATTGAATGCAAAAGTAGCATGAATATATCAAACACACATCCACATAAAAAAAATGAATAATGAAAGCATCTAGCATATACCCCAAAAACTTTCACATATTGTCCATTTTTTGCAGTTTTGAGGTCAGTATCAGGATAATGGGCAATGAACTCTATGATAGATCTACTTCCTCGAAACATGTTCCAAATAACTAATGTAGTAACTATGGTTTATTAAAAAAATTTCTCATAAAATAGTAATTGTTTGATAGACTTTTAAGCGATGCTAATCTTAGCAATATATTTATTTAGATTCACTTTCCAACAAAATCTTATACAATCTTATGGATTTCATTAATAAATCTCATGATTTTATTAATTGATATTTTTAAAATTTATTGTTTTTAAAACAGAAGATAACTTTCCATAATATCAACATGGTTCTCACAATCCAAAATGATACAAATGGCGAATACTCTAAAAACCATGAGCAATTCACCTGTATGGTCGAATAAGAACCTATTCGTTCTTTTTTTGAGAGCCAATTCTTATACCCTGTATTAAATTCTGACTTGTCTGATTAATTCCTGCCTATGGATAGGCTTATGGCATATGAAAATTTGATCAATTATTTGCATTTTCTAGTACAAGTTCTTCAAGACGAAGTTAAAATTAAATGTTCAAGCAAGCTCAAGCCCCGTTTTCTCCAAATATCTAGTTTTAAAAACAATAAGAATCAATCCTTTTCCCTTGAAATAACCCCAGTTAACATCTCAGTTTTGGACAATATTGATAGAAAAAATCTTAATTTTACATCATGGATCTTCACTTGTAAGGTAATAAATATCGTTGCTAGCAAGATCAGAAAAAATACATCAATCTCAACTTTATGGTACATCAATCATCAGTGGGAGGTCATCACAAAAAGAAAAAAGAATAGAGGCTGGCTTTTCTTTTTATAGTACTGAAAGCCGATGTTCTGAAAGAATTGAAAAGAAATCTATACACCATGTCGAAGGGGAAATCAACAAAGAAAAATAAAAACACAAACACATCTTGGAAATCAACGTAGGTTCGATCTGGATACTGTTAACTACACAGGTATCACATCATCATTTGATGTGTCTTCACATCTCAAAACAATACCATCAAGGCTAGCTGGAAAGATGCATCCGGGCCATTACCATCCAGTTGCCAATGTCTCCGGCGGTGCGACTATCATAAGCACATTGTCATTTCTCTGAACAATCCTTATCACGCTAACAATGCTGCCTTCTTTGATGTACCTGCAACAGCTATGTATGCAGTTTCATGAATCGATATTTTAAAAATACCTAAAACCAGTTCACATATAGATCCTCATCTAAGAAAAATCACCATGGGTGCCTTACTTCGACAGAGGAGCTAAAAACACCTAAAACCAGTTCAATGACTATAGATCCTCATCTAATAAAAATCACCATGGGTGCCTTACTTCGACAAGGGAGCTATAAAAAATTGTTATGGTAAACATCTAACATGTTCTAGTTCAAGGTCCCATCTAAGGGAATGTAGTGAAATAAAATACTTGATGATCTAATTCTTCAAGGAGAGAGCTCTACCCTTCTTTCAGTCATTAACCGCTCATCACCTGAAAGATTTTTCTTTCCCAGCTGACACGACTAAAAGATTGATGTCTTCTCCCAAGTGCAGGAGTGTCGAAGTAATAAATAACCCGACAAGACCGGGGTCGAACCACAGGGAGGTTATTTGTACAAATTATAAATAAATACAACAACAATAACAATAACAACAACAACAACAACAACAACAACAACAACAACAACAACAATAATAATAATAATAATACTAATAATACTAATAATAATAATAATAAAGAAAGAGAAGAAGAAGAAGATGATGAGAACTTGGAGATGGAAAATTAATGTAAGGATTAAACAATAATAATAACAAATGTCAAGGTTAGAGGTTCCACTAATAGTATATCAAATAAGTATAGTATAAACTCTTATTACTGAATTGGAAACCACACACAAAGGAGGTTCCAATCAGATTATATATTGTTAACATGATTACATTAGTCATCTTATTCAATTAATGCTAATACTTGTAAATCTCGTCAAGTATTCATGATTATAACTTATGTTAACAACAAATCAAGTTCCTTTCATAGCTCAGGTGTCGGTTATACCATACATTATGGGCTATGAAAGTGCCAAGCATTTGTTGTACCAAGTGTTATACAACATAAATCAAGATTAGTCATTTAACAAGCAAAGTATTAAAGAGTGAACAAGATAACAAATATAAAACATGTTAGTATCAAACATTAAAGTCCATATTAAGTTTACACTATACTTATTCTTACACCATTAGTGTAACCTTTTCACCTTGACATAATTAACTTAGCTAGACATAATGAAAGAAATAAAAATAGATAAACAAAATAAGAACATAAAAGTTAACTAAGTAAAGGAAAGGAAATGAAAGGCATAAACTTAATATTAATGAAAACAAAGCATAAAAAATACAAAGAGAGAAAGGAAGAGCATGATCTTGATCTGGAAACCAAGATGCCTAAATGCATGGCAAATGCCTCCTTTTATAGGCCAAAATTGGGAACTATTGATTTGATGACTAATTGATAAGTGGGTGGCCAACTTTTGACTTGGTGACAATCCTTATCTTCTTTGTCTGCCCAAAACGTCATTTATAACGTCAAAATTGGAGTCCGTTGCAAACATGAAAGTTGTAGAAAATTGTCTCAGATTTCTTGTGTAAAACTTTCAGCTCATTTGGACTTCTAGAACTCCAGATATGGCCAAAATACCGAACAGTGCTCGGGCTGGAAGACAGATTCGGGCTTCTTTGTTGTTGCTACAATTTGGACTTGATAATGACCTTTTTAGATCTTGGGCTCCATATGAAAGTTGTAGGCCTATGTCTTACCTTTCCATCCATATAAATTGGACCTAAATCTGAGAAATATAGCTCTAGATATGACCCAATTACCGAACAGTGTTCCGGTTTGGATTGCACCGACATCTCTTTTCTAAGTTTGGCCATCTCTTTATCCTTGCAATTTAAGTTCTTCAAGTCATCAATCAATCCTTTCATTTATGTGATAGGCCTGCATTAAAAATAGACATTTACCACAAATTATAGGTATCTTATATTATTAGATACATTATTATAAAACATATTTTAGTTAAGGAGTTATTGATACTTCAAGTGCAAAATGATGATATAAAACCATGATAAAAATGCACTTTTAAGTACTAATCACCAGCCACCTAACAAACTCTGGAGACAAGTCTTTCTTTTCAGGGTTAATATCAGCAACCAATGAATCATCAACAAAAAAGGTTATCCTCATGCCATTGCCAGTCTTAACCAATGCTCTTAAACCAGATTGGAAATCAAAGATGTAGAAGTCAACAACATGCCTCTACAAAACAAAACATTTAAAAAATATATGGTGTCAAGACATTGAGATTTAAGGTTAGATCTCTTGCTCAATATGGAAACACTCATGCATCATTCCTAATTTCAAAAACTAGCATGGAATGTAGAGAAATAGGAAAGGGAAGATGATGCAGCAGAAAATCAAATAAGAAGGGCAAGTGGATCATCCTCTATATTCTTTCCTAGTATAAGAGATCCTAACAATGATTTTCATTAGTCCTATTTAGAAAAGAACATTAAATTTATCGTTACTTCTATTTCTTAACATAACCTACCATGAATGATAGGGAGTAATTATTACAAACCAAAGAATACGATGAAGGTTGGAAAGAGAGCAATAAGAAGCAACAGCAGCAAGCGCACTAATGGAATCACACTTGGAATGTCAGTTAGGAAGTTATAATAACTGTTTGTTAGTAGTTGTAATCAGTTAGGATTAGTTAGTAAAGTAAAGAATGGGAATTCATTATATATAAGGAGAATTATAAGAGACTTGAAGGTAACAATGAGAATTGTCGAATTTTATAGACTATCTGTTATTCTCTTTCCCCCTCTCTTTTTTC
>NW_011500005.1:419083-429974 GCF_000495115.2 Populus euphratica
TCTGTTATTCTCTTTCCCTCTCTATTTTCTCTTCCTCTATGTTCTTTCTTAATCTGTTATTCTTCTTTTCTCTCTATTCTTTCTATTCTCTCTTCAAATTCTTCTTAATCATTAGTTTGTTAAGGGCAAACCTTAACACTAATTAAGAGTTTTTCGATTTTTGAGAGCTGTCAATGTTTTAAATAATTATTTCCTGCTGGTTTTTGCACCAGAGAGGGGGTTGGTTGGTGAGAAAAGAATAACAGTTTCAGAAAAGCATGTATCCAGATATTTGGAAAAGTACAGCTAGCAAACTTGCAGGAAGGTAGTGTTTTTGTGAATTTGTTCGGGGGAACTATTGTTCAACACCAAATGTTCAAAAGATATATACAAAAAAGTTTGCAAAAAAATAGCATCACGAGCAATTCAAAATACACAGCCATCTTCTCACCTCAAATGATCTCAACCCCTATGTAAAGTGGCGATGATTAGGGTTGGCAGGTTTTGAACCCCGTGCACGGTACTCATACAATCTTGTAGATGTATAAACACATCTGGGAACTCTTTGCAATGAAGACTCTAAAAGGACATTACCACAAGTAACCACCTTCAGTAATAATAAGACAGTAAACATTCTGATTAATGACAAGTAATTATACATAAGAAGAAAAGAAAAACAGTGCAAATATGATTAGTTCCATATACTAGTCATCTTTAAGGCACAGTTATTACAAAGGATAAGACGGTCATTAAAGCATTACTGGATTCAAGTATGAAGAAGGGAGAAAAAAGATGTTGGGCAATTAGTGGAAAATATAGGTCTCAATCTATATTAAATGTAAAAGCAGCACATAGATACTAAACATACACACACAAAAAATGAAAGCATCTATTACATACCCCAGAAACTTCTCTCTTTCTCT
Organism: Populus euphratica; assembly: GCF_000495115.2. NCBI lineage: Eukaryota > Viridiplantae > Streptophyta > Magnoliopsida > Malpighiales > Salicaceae > Populus > Populus euphratica. The sequence continues at coordinate 419,986 of NW_011500005.1, forward strand.
CTTTTCAAAGAGCAGCAACAGCTGGTGGGTTGTCTCTACCTGCAAGAAAAGAGGAAAAAAGACCCCACCAAATTAAGAGAGAGAAATAGAGTAAGAAATAAATCTTTTATTGTTGATTAATAATATTATTAGTAGTTGAAAACAAACCTCTCACCTTATTTCGTTTACTACTATTGTGTTATCTCTTTTCTTTCTCAAGTTTCTCTCTCTCCCTCTGTAGTGTCTATGGTACAATTAATCTTTCCTTGTCTATTCTTCTCCTTTTATTTTACTTCTTCGGCCCATCTGATATCTTAGAGCAACTTTTTATTAATTTTATGTGACTTTTAGTTGTGATAATAAAATTTTATTATCAATAATGTTAATCTAATTGCATATTGTTTTAGATTTTTTTGAAAGCTCTCATGCATTCAAAAACTTATTAAAGTTAACAACTTGTTTTGTTTTAAAATTAGCATTGCTTTGTTTTCATTTTTTTTTCTTTTTGTGTAATGTAGAAAGGAAATGGCATGATTTTTGTGTTGAAAAAACTATTCTACGTTGAATGGTGGACCTACTACAACAACATGACAAAACTAACACTACATGCATAACCATGGTGAAAAGGAAACTACCTAGACATGCATACATTTCTTCTTTCCTTTTTTTGCACTCGTCAATCTGATCCCTATCTTATGCATCGAGCATAACACACATGGGAGATTTTTATTTAGTGTGTGTGCGTGGATAGATTCGTGAAGAGAACAAGGAATTTCTTTTGGAGGAAAAGCAAGATGTTCCCGTTTCATCTGGTAGATTGATCAAGAACTTCAAGCCCGCTAATTATAGCCCATGCCAGCTAGTCGTTTTGATGGGCTGTCTAAAAGAAAATCCCACTTTTTGGATCAAGCCGGTCTCAGAGCCTAAAGCCTTTTTGTTCTGCCTCTGTAGTCCAGTCACTTATCACCAGGAAGCAGTGCAGCAGCAGCAGGCCACCCTGCCGCATAGCCACCTGCATGTACTCAGAGGAAGCCACCTCATAAGCTCTTCTAGCTCAAGCCACAAACGTGTCAGAGCTTTAGATACCTAAAACAGCAGTAAAGCTCTGGCCCCATTCAACAATATTTGTCCACCTCCTTCATGCATCTTAATTTGTAGTACCAGGCCCTGCTGATTCAAACTTTGATTCTATGGATAGGCTTAGGAGATGTACCATCTCGATTCTTTTTTTGCTCTTCGTTATGTCTGACATTGCTTATGTTCACCAGGGCCCGGTAGAAAATTCTCGTCATGTCTGACATTGCTTATGCTCAGCATGGCCCGGTAGAGAATGCACAGAGACCAGATATTTTTTCTAAGATATTTGGCAGCTTGTTTACATTCTCAGCAAATTCTCCAGCAACTACTAGTGCTAGAACTCGTACGAGTTTTTGGGAAAACGTCAAAACCATGTTCAATCAAGCTCAAGCCTCTATCTTTCCTCCAAATCTTGAGAAAGTTTTTTAATCTCTCAAGTTCTTACATCAATCCATTTTCTTATGACAATATATAATTTCCAAATGGTTTAATATTATATATGATTTGTTCATTTTTTTTGGCTGGGATTATAGTTTTAGACGCAGTGACGAGGCTGTGGGTCATGGAGGTGTTACTGGAACTGCAGAGAAAATGAAAGAAGGTGCTGCAAAGAGTGTGGAGAAGGGCAAAGCAACAGTGGAGAATTCAGCAAGAACAGCCGCAAGAGTAGCAAGTGAAACTGTACAAAAGATAAAGGAGAAGGTCAAGAGAACCGCGTCTGATCACAAGACAGGGACACGGACTCATGATGAGCTTTGATCAATCTACCTGAGCTCATCACAGCTACTTTTCCTGCCTGTATATATACAAATCCTCTTTCATTGCATCTACATACGATGCATCCAAGTTTCATTTTTAGTGCAATGGATTCTAGTTTGTGATCCAATTTTGATTGATGAATTTCATTTCTTTCCAGTCAGGAGAATTAGTGTTTTGGATAATTTTTCATAATCAAAATACATAAAGCCTGCAATGTCAAACACCAAGGCAAACCGGTCTGGGGGAGATCATAGGGGTATGGCTAATGGGAGGCCAGGATTTTTAAAATTAAAATTAAAATTAATTTATTTTTATTTTATTTACAATTATTTCAATTTCAGAGTTTTTATTAGTGGGCTTAAAAAAATAATTTTTTTGATTAACGAGTGAGGATAAATATGAAAAATAGATCTAGCATGTAGATATTATATAAAAAAAAATAGCCTTATCCAGGAAATTCAATTTTTCCTTTTCTTTTGTTTTTTCGGTTAAAAAGAATGGCTTAATTTTTTCTACCTTGATTGTTTTTCTGTGTCTGGAACGTGGAAGATGGCTCCCGAAGTCCCTGTGATTGAAAGTCAACAAAACAATAGAATATAAGCTTATTCTTTAGATAAATAATAGAGTCTGTCAAACCGAGGAGGAGTATTAAAGGATTTTAATATCATATGCGTAACAAAAATATATATTAAATCTCCTAAAAACATTATTGTGCATGAAGATATAGATTACTATGCAGTAAATTTTGAGGGTACGATGATACAATTATTTTTTTAAATTACTTAGATTGATATTTTTCTTTTTTATGATAAATTACTATATTAATCTTAAAATAAAATAACCTAATATTAATTACCTGTGAATATTTTTAAATTTTTTATAATAATATAGTTAGATAATATCCATAAAGACAAAAACTAATTTAACTCTCATTTAAGAGTTAGATAATACCCATAAAGACAAAAACTAATTCAACTCTCATTTAAGAGTTTGATGGTTATTTTACATTATTTTTATTATAATTTTCAATAATATCTAAAGGTACTATTAGAAATTATATTTATTAAATATAATTAAAATAATTATTAGCATGCATGGTATATAAATGGTTTGGTTGATATGTGGAGGGTTATTTATCTATAAAATATCACTTTCTAGAATAATGTTTGAAAGTTATTTGCGCTCATGATTAGATAAGGTTGTGCATGTACTAGGATTAATATTAGTTTAACATCATTTATTCCTTTTTTTTTTTCATCTTTCTCGTCTAAATTTTCACATTAACCCTTTAAAAATTAAAAAACATTCATTTAATTTGTTGGTTTTTCAAATTTGATCTCTCTTTTTTTATCATTATTTTTTTATATTAAATAATTTATTAAATTTAATCCTCATTCTTTTTATTATTATTTTTTTATGATCAGTTTTTCAATGGATTTTATTTTATAATTCCACCCTCTTTTGCTTCTTTTTTTTTTCTATTAAGTTTGATCCATCTTCTTTTGATTGCCATGAAAAAAATTTACTTTATGATTTCACCATCATTTATTTTTTTCTATCAAATTTAATTACTATTCTCTTGATTGCTTATTTTTTTACATTGATAAATTTTTAAATTGAATCATAATAAAAATTTTAATTAGACTTGGATTTATTGTTTTGCGGATTATTATTTTTAAAAATATGATAAGGTTTAAGATATTTACTTGAATTTCCTTGGTTTTACAGATATTTTTTAATTTTATTCCTTGTGATTTTTTAATCTTGAAATCTGGTTTTCATTGTTGTTTAGCATCATTTTTTATCTATTTTTTAAAATTACACCCTCATTTGGTTTTTCTATTGAATTATATCCTTATTATTTTTTTTATTGAAATAGTTGATAACTAAGCTTGTTTTTCATTGAATCTAGGTCAAATATTTCATGGGTTGTATTTTTTAAAAATTAGATAAAGTTTAAGAGGTTTGCTGGGTTTGCTTAGTTTTTTTCTTTTTTCTAAACCTATATTTTCTTCTTCTTTTTTTTATCTTCTTTTGTTTTGTTATTATTCTGTATTGTGATTTTCTTGGGTTAGCCCTCAACAATTTCTTTTTATTTCACCCCCTATTATTTTTAAATCTACAAATAATTTATCAAATTAAAAATATTTTTCAATTTCACTCATTTTGATTTTTTAATCTTTAAAATCTGGTTCTTATTCTTTTAATTGTAATTTATTTTGTTTAAAATTATTTTTAATATATTTTTTAAAAATTCATCATCTTTAAGTTTTTTTCTGTCAAATTTTATCCAAATTCCTTTTGTTACTTTTTTTTTTACCTTTGCAGATTTTTTTATTGATATTTTCTGCATGATTTTATCATTCAGTTTTTTTCAGATTTAAATTTATTCATTGAACCCATGTCCAAAATTTTACAAGTTGTAGATTTTAGAAATCAAATAAGATCCAAGATATTCGCTCGAGTTTGTTTTTTTTTTTTTGTTTCTGCTAATTGTTTTTTTTTATAGGTCTTGTTTTCTTAGTTTTTTTTGTTTGACTATATTAAGTTATCTCTCTATGATTTTTTTTCAATCTCAACCCATGCTATTTTTTTTAATTTATAAATAATTTATCAAATTATAAATATTTTTCAATTTTATCCCCTTTGATTTTCTAGTCTTTAAATTTTGATACTCGTTCTTTTAATTACTACTTATTTTGTTTTGGGGTTGTTATATTTTTTCTCTTCAAATTTCATCCTTATAATATATTTTTCTCTCAAATTTTATCTTTATTCTTCTTGTTATTTTTTTTTTGTTTTTTCATATTTTTTATTAGTTTTTTTCAAAAATTTTATAATTCAAAATTAAATTAGTTAACAATTAAGTTTTTTCATTGAACTTGAATCCATAATTTAATGAGTTGGAAGATTTTAAGAGTAGATGATATTCATGAGACTTGCCTCAATTTTCTTAGGTTTTTTTAACTAATATGTTCTCTTTTTTTGAAGATTTGCTTTTTCTTTCTAAATGGTTTTTTTTATTAGATTAGCATTAGGTTATTTGATAATAAACTCATGTTAATTTATTTTATTTTTTAAAATTATTTAAATTACCATCTAAATTAATAACATGAGACTTTAATTTTTTTAGCCTAGCATCTTTTAAAAATAAAAAAAAAAATATTTCTTGAAACGTCGCGAAACACTAGCAACATATTTAGTTCTCCCAAAAAAAGAAAAAAACCGTTCCATGGTGTACCTATAGGTTTTCCTCTTGTAGTAAAGAACGACGCAGGAGTTGTTTTTATTTTTTGAAAAAACAGTAATTTTCTATAATTTCATGTTTAAGGGAAATAGTTTTTTTATTCAATTATTTATTTATTTATTATATAAAGTTTTGTTTAATTGACCAATTATATGGAGACTAATTCTCGAAGCAAAAGGATAACTCCCTTCGCAGGGAGAATGTTTCAAAGATATGCATTCGAATTGGTTGTCAACTTTATCATGTGCCTGTTTTTAGTGGTTAACTTGCTAAAATTTCACTTACAATTATAAAAAAAACGACATGGGAGCATCTTGGTACAAAAATAAATCAAATTATTCATTAATGAAGAACCTATACATATTTTCACAATTATAAAAATAGTAAATTATTTATTACCCTTTTAGTTTAAAAGTACGGTGTATTTTAAAAAGAACTATTTTATGTACATGATTTATATAGATCAAATTATTAATTAATTTACTAACATGATAGATCTTGCAGTTATTCTTACTCATGTTATGTTATTGGTCTGTATTATTTTTCCAGTAAAACAATACATTTTGTTTTGGTACTCATGCTATGTTATTGGTCTGTATTATTTTTCCAGTAAAATAATACACCTTTTTTTCCCAACACCAACTTTGTTTCTCTAATTTGAAATTTGACAACACACCTTTTTTTCTAATAAAAAGACTAAAAAAATGAAAATAGAATTTATTATCAAAATACATGTTTTAAAAATTATAAAATATAGTTAATAAATAGCTTGCAAAGATGAAGAATGCAAATGAACTTTTTAAATCAATTACATATTTATTACCTGTTTTATTTGATTTTTTTTCACTTTAATACTGTATTTTTCAATTCAACTCTCGTCCCTAAAAATATATGTAATTAAGCTATAATTTGTGCTAAAAAAATTAATTATGTAAAAGAAAATTTCAAGGATTAAAGTGAGAATTTTTAAACAAATGCATTATTCTAATCCACAATAACATGCAAGACGGTGAACATGAATGGGATGAACAGTAAAAAGACCATGACTTTTAGAGTTATACTTTAATTAAGCAGAAGTTTTAGAGTTATACTTTAATTAAGCAGAAGACATCATGATCTGATCCCTAATTGATGGTCAAAATAAAATTGTCAATAATATTCTGTCCATTTTGGACGAAGAAGAAGTCTGAATCTGAGTTTTTTTAATAGAAGTAAAGAACCAAAATCCTTATTGGTGTATAAAAAAACAAATACACAAAGCTTGACGAAACCCAAAATTCAACATAGGCATACTACATTTTCACCCTTATAGTTTCACCAATATTCCATATTTACCTCTAATTTTGAAAAGTCCCGAAATTATCCTTATATTTCTTATAAAGCTCCTCTTTTCCATGTAAAATCCCTACACATGCTAATATTTCACCAAATATACATGGAAGAACACAATTTAATCAATATTCCAAAATCATCCTTATATTTATTGGAAACTTCTATTCTTTCCCATCAAATCCCTACGTATGTTAATAGTTCACAAAAAAATTGAAAATATAAAAGGAAAAAAAATCAAAAACCAAATCGAGAATACAAGCTATTCGATAATCAAGGGGAACATTGAAAATTTGTGGAAACTAAATAAAAGGGTCATTGAGAAATCTCAAAATATAAGGACATAAGTGAAATTATGATTAAGTTTACAGGCCCAAAATGAAGTTTAGCAGAACTGAAATGTGTCACTATCCGAGAAAATACCGACAAAAACTCTCCATCTTCATCCCTATATGTCCAGTCCACCCCCTCAATCCTACCTCCTTCCCTCTCTCCGGTACTTTATCCATAACCAAAATCTTACAAGACAATTTCTTGCCTATTACCGAAAACACAGGAAATAAAACGACCTTGATGGCTCGCTCTCTCTCTGTTTCTCTTACAAAAACATACTACCTCACACCGTCACCATCACCAACGAGATGTTCTTCTCGTTTACTTACTCTTAGAGCCCAATCAAACATTCCCAACAGGAACAACCAATCAGAATCTGATGATTCTTCTTCTTCATCATCCACAGACCCTTTGCTTAGAAAGCTAGAAGATGCAATCCATGGGATCATTGTGCGCCGTGCTGCGCCTGATTGGCTCCCTTTCTTGCCTGGATCTTCTTATTGGGTCCCACCTCCCAGATCTGCATCTGGCTCTCTTGGGATTGCTCACCTTGTTGAGAAATTGGCTAATCCTTTGTCTGATGAGGAGTCTCTTTCTACCTCTACTGTTAGAGGATGGCCCTCCTCTGATTATTTTGTTAAAGGTAATTTCTTTTTCCTTTTCTTTTTCTCATATAAGGTTTTGTGATGTGGGTTTTGTTCAAAATTATCGATTGCTCAGTTGGTTGTGGTTAGTTTGGTTATGGGTGTATGCAAAATTGAGTCTTTTTATGTTAAATTGATTGAATTATTGTTTGTTGTTGTTTACTGGAGATGGTTTTACCCATCAAATATGATATAATGGTACCGTGGCTTTATTTTGGATCTGTATAATTGTGTTTTGTGGGAAATGAGTGCTTTTAAAATTTCTTTTGTTTCCTTGTTAAAATGATTGCCAAGTTTTAGAGGAGATGCAGAAGAAGAAATTTTGATATTTCGAGTGTTTCACTTCTAAATCTGATATTTTGGTAATGTGATAGGTTTCTTGGTTACTTTAGATGTTGTCGATTTACACTGCTTTGAACATGAGCATCTTTGCTTGCATTCCCTGTGCATACATCGAGGAAGCTATATAAATATTTGGGAAAAAAATGAATTCAAGTTATCTTTGAATCATCTATAACGTTAACCTGGTTCCTTGTCAGTTGGGGGCATTTCTCATAACACTGATGTATTTGGATTACTACTGTACTATGTTTTGCAGAAGAATAATTTCTGTTTTTGTGCTCCATTGCCGATTACACTTGTTTTTTCTCTAATTACAGGTGCATCTCCACAACTGGCGGAGGTAAAGTTGAATTCAAAGAAAGTAGAGGCAGATACTACCTCAAGTAACACGTCACAATCTGAGGATGAGGAAGGATAGGTCATATTCCTTAGAAAATTAGCATCCAGGCAAGTTTATTTATTGTTGAACAAACGAGCCTTTTCGCAAACTAAAATGGGAATTTTCAAATCTTGTTGCTTTTATTGACTGCTTATTTGCTATGTGTAGGCTTATCCGAACATGTGAATTTCATGTAGAATCAGGAAAAGCGAAACAAGCGAAACACCAACTGAATCACAATTTGATCAACTAGAGCTGTTCGGATGTGACTTGGTGAAGTAGCAATAAGTTTAGTTATTCCTGAATGAATTATGCCTAGAACTTTATTATTCACAAATGTATTCTGTAGTTAATAACGTTACTTAAAACTATGTTGTTTGTGATGCCCTTTCTATTTTGCTGGACCTGTTCTTTTTTTTTTTTTTTTTTTAAGTTCAATTGCATGCTTTTGTACATATGTTTTAAGCTAATAACATGGTGATCTTACTCTCCTTCTCCCTCTCTCTCTAGATTTAATGTATTGCTAGCTAATTTCGGCAGTTTACTGCCAATATTTAATTTCTTTTTATTTATTACCTGTACATGAACAATAAGAAAAAGGCGTAATCAAGCAATCAAACAGCTAGCATTCACTTATATCCTCTCTCCTCTCCCACTTGGTTTCTGATTGTTGTGCTTATGCTTCATGTTTTGTGGATATCTCTTTACTTCATGGTCCTGGCAATTCTTGGTGTCTCTGCTATTGAAGACTGCTTGGTATACTAGTACTGTGGCCTCTTAACCAAATGCTCATGCTTCAAGAGGTCTTTGTAGTTGCTCTCAATCCCTATGTGCTGTTGGAGGTGTTAGAGCTGCTGTCGTACTGCCCACCGTCTTTGTCACTTATACTTCAAATCTTTATATCTTTATTGTCACTCAAACTTCAAATTTTTGTATCATTATTGATGGCAGTGCTAATTTGGATGCTCTTTGATATTTGATTCAAGAAAAATGTGATTCAAATCCTGTGAGTGCTTGTTTATTGGATATGGATATGCTAATGACTGAATATGGTAATGGATCTTTATTGCTATGTCCTTGATGATATTTCATTAATGACATTTTATCACTTGATGTAATTTCAATGACTTGCGTGTCATATGGTTGGGTCTTCTGCTGCAGCTCATTTTTTCTCTCAGTGCTGCTGTTTTTGGTGCTGTGAAGGTTCTTTGTGTTCTGTGATGGCTGGAGGTCTCTGGATATGTCCAGTGCTGCAACACTGTTTCTACCATGCTTTGTTTCATGCTGGTTGATTACGGGTAGGATTTTTATCCTTCTTTCGCAGCCAGGATGTGCTATCCATAACCTTATTATTGACATCTATTATTATGGGTTTGAAATAGGCTACTGAAGTGGTGAAATTTAACGCTACATGGTCTTCTCTTGTTGCTGCTAAGGAAAAAAGACGTGATGATCTTGCCGCTGAAAATAAAATTTTGAAGAATGCCATATTGAGAATTAAGAGCTGAGGTAAAATCACTCCTAAAACATTTTTTTTATATGAAATATAGTTACCAAACTCATAATAAATACTGAAGTATTTGTTAATTAGAAAAGGAATAATTAAGTACCATACATATATAATGTATATGTTAATAATGCATGCCTGCATTATTATAAATATTTTTCATGTTTATAATGTGGTAAAAAGTTGGTGAAAGGACAAAACTAACATATATTCATGTTGCATCAAAGCACTGCTGATCTTAATGTCGTACTGTTTGGGAACGGCTTAGCAGTTGCTTTGGTACCAGCACTTGCACCAAATACTTGGGCTGCTGCAATAGCATCTATGGAACCAAACTCGATCAATCAAACCCTTTAGCCAATGCTGGGGGTGGTTCAATGCTCACGGCATTCC
>NW_011500005.1:430015-521552 GCF_000495115.2 Populus euphratica
CTCCATTTAATTATATGCTGCCCAATCACGACTTTTTCAATAACATCAACCCAACATATCCAACAACTGGTGGTGTTGTAGCAGGAGCTGGAGCTGACAACAGGATGTAGTGGCATTGGCATCTGCTGCTGCTGGCAGGATTGTTGCATTTAGTTTTATTGCTTTAGCAGTTTTCAGTCTTCGAAATTTTTCACATAACATGAACCTCAACTAGTGACTGGTTGTGTTTATATGATTACAACTTATATTAATTCTTAGTATTTAGTATGATATTTGATGATCAAAGGATTCTCCAGTTCTAGTCATTCTCATTTAGTTCTGATTAAACTTTGTCTTGAAGTGCGTCCATTGCAAAGCACAAATATTTATACTAGCTGTTTATTTTATGGTAAATTAGGTTTCGATGAAGGCAATTATGTACAATCACCAACAGGGCAGCAAATCCCACGGATGCAATTAATTAAGCGTTCATATTAATTCCAATTGCTTAATTTTCATCATCCATGATATTACGTCTCTTTGCCAACTGTTATCGTCACATGCTGCTGCTGCTCTTATGATCATCCAATGCAATTTTATTTTTTCTTGTTTTTTGATAGAAAAAACATAGCCAAGACAAGACACTAGCTCTCTTCTTTTCAATGAAAATCAGAAGGGTTTCTCAACGGGAAATGCTCTGGCCAGCCTCGTCGCTTTTCTCTATATGAAATGTTTAAAGAGCAAAAGATGGCACCTATAACATTTTCATGGCCGCAAGCAAAGCTTTTTCTATCAACATGTACTGCTCGTGGCAGCATTGTAGGCCTCATTCTGGACCAGCTCAGCTTAATGCAGAACTTCCACGTACAATTAGTGAACTTAAAACATAAATTGATTATGACATATATATATAGCGATTCTCAAGGAAACAAGATCCAATACTTGTTAATCGTTAAACCGGAGACTTTCTAGTAAACCTCCAATTTTTATTAAGCTCTTCCCTTGGCAACAATGAGAGGGTAGACTGAAAGAATTACTACAATCCCTTTTAAATCTTATTACTGTTTGAAATATGGGCCTGCGGACACCTTAAATTTCTTTTTCTCTATGAGATAATTTTTATGATGTTATGGAATAATGGCTTTCAACACGCATCATGGACAACCCAGTCCATATAAATTGTCCATGCCCTCTTTTGCCGTCACCAACTTGGAGCAAGCATTGATTTCAGCTGCAACACAGGAAAAGAAAGAAGAAATTAAAAGACAAGTTAAATGTGGTATTGATGAAGGGAAGCAGGGCTTCATTAGTATCATCCTTGTTGCTAACAGCAGCATGTAGCATCATGTTGGCTCGTTCCAGCAGAGTCGATTCCCCACATGCACCTAAACTCGAACCCCTCCATTTTCAAGGCCAAGCGCCATTTGCAGGTATAACCCTACCAGACCTCTTGCCACCGGGAATCAGACCAGAATGCAAGGTATCTTTTCAGAGTGTACGCAGTTGTGTTTCTAATACTACTGGATTGCTTCAATCGCTTCATACTTCAGTATATGGCAGCGTTATTGGAGGTTGTTGCTCAACTTATTATGGAGTCCACAACCTTTGCTAGCTGTAATCCCTCTTACTAGGAATTCCCACTTTCCTAAGGAAGTCCATAGACATTGTCTTATGCAGGGAAAAATTAGGAGAGCCAACTGCATCTCAAAGAGCTGGATCAATGCTGCTGATGGGAATTTCTAAATGGATGCTTCTTCTCAAAGTCCGCGGACAACCATTGATATGTTAGTGAAAACTAGCACAGTACTGGTACTTCAAAACCATGATGTTATTCCGAAGTTCAAAGGTTTTTCTATTTTTCTAGTGAAAGTTCTGAAGTTTATGTTTTTACAGAGCAATAATCCTCCGCGCCATTCCGCTAATTAGCCGTGGGTTTTCACAGTTATATTATGTACATAGCAATGTTGTCATACTACTAAACTCAAAACTGTAAGCTCTCTTCCTGCTAAGTTCACGCATTCTCAATGGACAAACAAAGAGTAAGCATAACATTGCTGACAAGACATATGAAAATGCTTTTTGTAAATCAATACACTTTAACATATAAAACTCAGGAAGCTGATGATCAAGTACACAACAAGAGTCAAAATGCATACATGTATATAAATATACAAGACAAACCACACCTTTTGTGGTTGTGTAGTTTGATTGAGAAAAGATCATCTTTGGGCATGAGTTTCTAAAAATTCAAATGCCAAGATAAAAAATGAGATACACCACAGAATTGTAAGACCTTGAAACAGTAGTGTGAAAAATTTCATCATACACGCTATGGAGTGATGCATAAATTCATGCAGACCATATCAACACCAGGCACAGGATAGCAAGACCTGAAAAAAAATGTGAGCAATTCAAGAAATGAGCTCCATTGATGCATAAATTCGCAGCAGTACATTATTGTAAGCATCCAAGATTAACAATGGTCTGGTAACAATACTAAAAAAGTACAAAAAGGAATATGCAGACATGTATTCTTAGATCAAATCTATAACCAAGATATTTGATCTTTACAGCAAGGAAGATGACCAAGCAATTGAAAAAGTGATCGGCATAAAAAGTTTGAAATTTCTTACAGAGACAGAAGTAAAGAGAATTCAAGACTAATAAAGACCCAACATTCTTAGCTCTGAGACATGACTGGCTCCAAGTTCAGGGACATCCTTGCTAGCTTCTCTGTCTTCCACCACATATTCCTAACATTATGAAAGGTCCCAATGTCATGAAACTAGCTGATAAGTAAATTATAACACAGAAAATCACAGGGTCCAGAAATAAAAAGTACAAAAAAATCCACAAATATATAATTACCCAAAAATATTTTCTGCCTGGCTTGAAGAAAATGAACCACTAAAATATAACCATGAATAATTTTTAGCAGCTGTTTTCTAGTTAAATTCTTCCTTATAGCAGCTGGTTTTAGAAACTCTAAATGCTTTAAGAATGAGATACCAAACCTTTGTAAGTTCTTGTTTGGCAAGAACATGATAGTGGCGCTCATTGATCCTTTGTCCACATATTATAGCAATGAAGAAACCATAGAGCAAACCCACCAAAACAATTGCTAAAACTACATAAAAATAAAGAAGTAAAAATCAGCAACAACAAGAGAGAGCATAAAATTCTCACGAAAATGGTTCTTGACCTGAAGATGTCACCAGTCATACCAGCCATAGTATAGAATCCATAGGGATGCTCTTCATAGCCAAACATTTCCCTTAGTTCCTCCCCATAGAACTTGTACACCAGCACACCCAAGCATGCAACAATCTGTTCAGAACATCGATTTATTAAATTTTTTAAGAAAGAAAAACAAATCTAATGATAAAACAAAATTTGGCCAATTATCTCATCAAATCAATCCCTTATGAGCAGTAGGTAAACGCACACACGAAACTAAGCTGCGATGAAACAGGATCCTTTAAAGTGTTTCAAACAAAAAGGGAAGAGAAAAAAGTTTACCAGCTCATATTTACCCTCCATATCTGTTCATATTGTTCTTCGATAGAATATCAATGCAAATTTCCAAACAAAGACAACCTTGGGTCAACTATGCAAGAGTGCGCATGTAATCACACACATAATTATGCATGCAAATGTGTGAGTACAAATGCATATTTTCTTTTTATCAGCTAGGATTCTTTTCATTAAACCTACTTACATCTTCTTGGTTTCACACCAACAAATATTTCAATTTCCATAGCTGCACTGACATTCAGTACCAAACTTCACTAAAGAAACGAACAAATAATAATGACAGCTTCATGGAAAGCATTTCCATAGGGCATTGGTAATACTGCCAACAATTTCAGAGAGCACTTTGTAGTGCATGCTATCGCAGAAAATCATGTCAATTATAGCCAGACATACTTTTCAATTAGTTACCTAATCCAAAATATACAAGAAGAAAAAAGGGGAAGAAACTTACTGGTAAAACCCACAACAGTGATATGTAACCAACATCCATATTATATTACCAAATTAAATTAATATGAAAAGAATGGTGGCCATACCAGCTGAACTACTACAAAAATAAATGCATGGTCCCTAGCAACAAGGAACTGAAATTTCAATCTCAACCACCATCGATCAGCTGGGAAATTTGCCCGCAATACAAACATTGCTCTGCATTCTGTACAGTGAGCAAATGCAAAGCCCTCCTGAAAATGAATTTGAAGAATTATCATTGAATCAAGACATAAACTTACCATTATCACGTGCATACATGTACTCAATGCAAGAAAGATCTAAAGGTTCAATATGATTTTCCCAAGTCTCAAAGTTCCACGCTCATCACTCTGCAAATGAGGAAACATGGATGCCAGAGAGAAACGAACATTTACCTTAGTTGACCTCCAATTATCAAGACATGACCTATGGACATACTTCTGAGTGCCTTTGCAATGACATGGTGCAATCAAGTCTTCCCCTGAAATGAATTAGCACAGGCTTCAGCTGCATTAATATAAAAAGAAAAACCAATTTACAGTTACACCTCACACACATAATAATTAAGAAATGAAAAAGGCATGTCCAGCACAGTAAATAGGTAACACCTTCATTATCCAGGCATATACGGCACTGTGGCTGGTCTGGATTCACCAGATGGCAAGTTTCATCAATCTGAATACTCTCTAAATCATCAACATGAATTTCACAATCCCTTCCTAAAGATTTAATTTCAAGAGAGGACGGTGATTCTTCTTCTGAGTGCTGTGAAATGTTAGAATGGGATAAGATCGGTTCACTTTCTGAAATATCTTCCTTGCGACTATCATTTGATACCAATTGCATTGCGAAAATAATATTGGATCAGGATCGAACTTTCAACGTCATTGCCATACCTGCAATATGCACAGAACATCTCAGCAGAAACTATGCAGCCTGCAAGCAAATTAAAAACCGGATAAGGTTACATAACACAACAACATGCGACGAATGCCAAGTCAATGATGACAAGGAAGACAGTCATCAACATCAAATATCCAAATCTCATGGTATACACAGCAAGAAAATAATCTTATACTAAAAAAGAATAAAAACCCTATCCAAATTTTCCATCAACACACATTAAAAGTGCACATATACAACAAAATTTTAATCAAATCTCTAAACATATATTCTAGAAAAATAATTGCTCATAATTTTTCACTCTGCAAAAAAGTGCTATATAGCAGACAGTGAGCTAAAGATTATACACGCAAAAAACATCATGTAGTTTTCATTAGACCAATAGATTGCAGAAAAAGGTTGACGTTAGCTCAAATTTTGCACACACTCACAGAAATGAACAAATTCAGTAATAATTCAACACCAAATGATCAACCTTTACATTATCAAGACAAAAAGATTTAAATCCTAGCACAAAAATCATTCGTAAAACAATAGAAGACATAGAATTTAGAAGGAAAAAAAAGCGAGAGAATGCAAAGATGGGTCTTACCTGATATTTAGCAAAACATATCTGCATTCATTTGAGAGTTCGAAAAGATTAGAGATCCTTTTGTTTTTAGGGTTTTCTTGTATATTGTCAAGTCAGCGCTGAGAGAAACAGAGAGAGAGAGAGAGAGAGAGTAGGAAAAAAAGTAACAAAAAACATGGAAGACAAGACCGTAAGCTTTGAGCTTAACAAAATTATAGTTTGATAAAAACAGGCACTTGAATCACTATTAGCCTCTCGTGATTTTTAGCTGTGATAAAGTCACAGCATTCTTTTGCAAAGGTGCCCAATTGCCAGAGTCCATGTCATGGAAAGAACCGGCGTGTGTTTACGTGCTGTGTTGTAATTGGTCCGTGATGTGTGTTTCATGTAGGGAATGAGTTTGTTCGTTGACAAGAACAAGGAAGAAGCCTCCCCCAGAGAGACACGATTTACGTTAACTAAGTTCTGGATCTAATATTTTATACCATTCAATGTCCTTTCGTTTTGTTTTTATTAATAATTGTCACTCTAATATTGGTTGGTATAAAAGACGATTAAATTTCCATTTAAATTTTATCTTTTATGGGCATTGATAAAAAGACACAGCGATGCCCGGATCTAATTGGTTCAGTTCTCAAAACATAGAAGAAAAACTGTTGTCTGTATGATGGTTTTAGTGTTACTATCTTTATTTGTTTTTCAAATTTAAAATAAATCATTCATATTTAAATAGAGAATTAATGAAAATCTTACCATTTATAAACAATATTTAAATCCCAAAGATTAAATATTTTTTTCTTAATTAGTCCTTAGTATATTGATTTTCGCTGAATTCCCTCTCTAAAGGCATCATCATTCTTTCTAAAAATGCTAAACTCTCTTCATATTTTATCAAAGAAAACATTATATTGTTTTCTAAATATAAATATAGCACTATCATTCACATTTTTTTTCATTTCAAACAATAGTGCTATATTAGATACTCTTTTACTTTTCTCTCTCTGTTTTTTTTTTTAAAAAAACCCTTAAATACTCCAGAAAGTCCTTGCCATTAAAAAGAAATCATGAATAAAAAATTCCTCCATTTAAAATGATTAAATGAAAAAGAATTTCATTGTATTACCGTTAATAAATAAATAATTATTTTTTAAAATATTTTTTAATTAAAAATATATTAATAGTTTTTTTTTATTTTAAACCGCAGTTTAAAACGCGATATTTACCACCCGTAAAACCCTCAATTAAGATTTAAGGAGGGTAGGAGGCCTAGACCGTTAGGTTTATACTTTCTACCTGCATCTCAAACAAAAACTCCCGGGAAAGTACATCTAACAGATTCTTCGTTTATCCTTTTAAGGACTCGGAGATAGAGAGGTAGGGAGGAAGAAGTCGAGAGATTAACTCTTCATTTATGGGGTGTGATTATGATTCTCCATCATCTTCACCACCAACACCACCATCTCCTCTTCCCATAAGCATTGGAGCTGGAAATCACAAGTACAATTTCTCCTGCTCCCCCTCTCCTTCACCGCCCTTTTCCCCTCCTCTTTCTAGCCACACATCTTCTGAAAACCTCCATCCCTTGCTTCAAAAGCTGGCTAGTCCTAAACGGCTGCCTTCAGCCTTTTCGTTGGATCGGCCAGATCCTGATCCGCTGGACTCTAAGAGTTCTTGCCTTGAAGACTTGTGAGCATATTTCTTGGTTCATCTAATCTGACAATCTTCCTATCTACTAGCTAAATAAATATATTTTACTTAATCCAAGCATATACAACTGTCTTTAACTTCATTTCTGCTGCTAATGTTTTTTTTTTAATTATTTTTTAGCTTCATTCTTTCGTAGTGGTACCTTGCACGACATTCAAAGAAATGAATCTCTCTCTGTTTCCTCTTTCATTTTGGGATCACCTAAACTTGCACCGTACTTTATAATAGAAACAATAACAAAAAGAAAAGGAAATTCATGTCGAATCGACCCTGCACACACCCATTAGATTTGGTCGAGCTTGCCTGGAACTTTTTGAGTTTTGACTGGTTGGTTTTTTCCCATTTCCTTTCGGTTTAAATACATGGACCAACCAGTCAAAAGCAGGAAAATGTGAGCCAAAGACAGTGGAATCTGCCCATTCTTGACTGTCAGGAAAATTGCAACGGTAATTCAACCACAGGCAACATATACCAATATAATATATATGCTATTTTTGACTCCCAATGAAGTCCAATTAGCATCTCATGATTTAGATTAATCCAGCTCACCGAGAGTAGAAGAAATTCAGGATAGAGGAGGATGGAACATGATATTTATCCCATCATGGGAGAGGAGGAAAAGGGGGATTTCTGACAGTATTTTAGTTCAAGAAAGAAGTGGGGGGGAGGGGGGGGGGGGGTTGTTAACAACAAATTTCTAATTTACTCTCTATTCAATGCAGGCTAGAATGGTTTGTGCAGAGATGCTGTGGCTTCTGTTCCAAGCTTGCTTCTTCTCCACCGTTGTCCCGAAGAACCAGATGCAATTATTTCTACTAACTGCATTCGAAACTCTGAAGCACCATTTTACTGAGCAAGACAGTTGCATAGATACAGTTATAACAAAAATTCTCATACAAACCAGCCCCGAGCCACAGTTTTTTTCTTCTTTCATTTCTTTTCTCTTCTCAACTTACATGTTGCAACGAGCACGAGACGGGCTATATGGTGTCAACCTTAACTCTCTCATTTTCAGTCTTGTGCATTGTCAGCACATAGTTTGACGGCTGTGACCTTCTTTCAAACATGTAATATCAACACGACTCTCGAATCCCTTGGAAGAGAGTGTTGACCATCATGGCAAGATGGTTAAATTTAGAGTGCCGGATAGAGTGCTGTAAATATAAAAGCAGACTGGTTTGGTTGTGCAATAAAATAATGTGAAACATTGATGGACTGACGTGAAACATCGACCCCCAATTGCTTAGATAGATTTGTTTTTGTATTTAAAAATATTTAAAAAAAATTTTAATTTTTTTCTTTAAATTAATATTTTTTTAATATTTTTATCTTATATAAGCATATTGATATTAAAAATAATTTTTAAAAAATAAAAAATATTATTTTAATTTAAAAACAACAACAATAAAACTTTCGAACGTGTTAAATAAACTCTTTAAGATACGTGCTCTATCATCTAATGAAACAATAAGACACACTGAATACACACCAAAATTACCGATGGATACATATGCTTTCAACATAGCAAATTTTGATAACCATTGCCTCATTGGCATGTATGCAAGATATTTCATCAGGAAAAAGAAATGATGAATATTAAAGTGCTATTTCATGACTACTGCTGATTTTGCTGTCTCTGTTGAGCAAAATTGGGATGGTTCTGTGATGCATTCTGAAGCGCTGCCATGCTTGACTGTAAATTCTGTACATTTGGTTGCATATTACCAAACGCACCTTGAGAGCCAAGCTGCTGCTGCTGCTGTATGGGCATCATACCACCAGGATTGGATACTCCCATATTATACACTGCAAGCAAAGGCCGCAAACTGAACTTTAGCCTCATGTATTAAGATTTTAATAAACATAAGATAAGCAAAATTGCTTTGTTTTTTGTTTTTTTGTGCGTGTGCCAAAATGAGCACAATGCAGCCACTGCCCTGCATGGGACTGATAAGGAAAGCAAGAGAGAACTCCCCATTCCAACAAGGGAGAAAAAACAAATTGATAAAAGGGATGAATTACAGAAGAAAGAAAGAAAACGAGCAGAAAATAACTGCAAGTTCATTAACCAAGCATGACTGTAAGGTGAGAAAAAAAAAATACAGAACAGGTTCATACTCTGATCATTAAGAACCGTGGAAGCAAGACTCCTCTGGGGATTGTTACCAGCTAATCCAAACTGTGTAGTGAATTCAACAAGAAGAAATAAATTGCAACATCATCTAACTTTCTATTATTCAGTACAGAAATGAATAACCCTTTTGACCCATCATTTAAAAGCAAATCATAAATATCAAACTACATGCACATTGAGTTAACATGAAGATGCTGCTGGAACATCTGTCTGGCACCAAATCAAGCCCCCTGTTTATGACTTGAGGTCACCATGTTATTAGTTGCATCATACCTGATGAGAGATTTTGGGTAAATTCTGGTGGACTAGGAACCCAATATGCACTAATGAACCTTAGAAGCCAATCTTCCCTCCTTTTCCCTCTCCACGTTTCACTTTAAGCAAAAGGAAACAGAAAATATAAATTCGCAAAGCACACAGGAAGCTTACCTGCATTCGTGGCTGTGATGACATCGTGGAAGACATGTTTGGAATCTGAGGCAAGCAAAACATAAGTTTAAGATGGATCAAAAGGGCAAATGATATTAAAAAGATAAATAACTCAACTAAAAAGAAAGAAAAGAAACACGATACAAAAATCTGGCGCCATACAAACAAAACATTCAGTATGCATTTATGAGCAGAAACAATGGGCATGCATCTTAAAAAGACATAAAGCAGTTTAAAAGATAGAAAAAATAAGGGTAGTAAGAAATATAAATATTCAAGAGAGCAAATTATGAAGGTGTACTCAAGTTGATAAACCAAAAAGCAATAAAAGTGAAATAATGAAATTGAGGTCTCATTGAAATACTGCAATTCAGCAATGCAGGACACCAGTAACCTCAAAGAAGGATCCAGTATTTAAACTCTTAGAATCAATATCAACTTCATGTATTCGTAACAAATACAATTAAATTACATGTACATTCATAGTCGATTATTGGCACCAGCTGATAGAGAGAAAGAGTAGCTTCAAATTTTGGATGATACATTCTTTTTTTGTAAAAAAAGAACAATTATATGTCTATATCACAAGAGTAGCTTTGATAGCAAGATAAGGTAAAGCTAAATGAAATCAAATGACACCACAAACTGAAATTGAATGGTGTTTTCTAATACTAGTACATGTCATAGCATGTGTAATATGCAACCTGATCACTTAACAAGAAATATAGATGGATAGCACAAGACTAGAAATAATCAACATATCTGACCATCTGGGTGTTTGGTGCTCCCTGACCAGTATTGAACAATGAAGTATTAGCAGCACTAGAAAACTGGCTTAAATGACGATTTAACTGATTTCCTTGATTGAGTTGGCTTTGACCCATGCCATGCTGAACATGTCCGGAGGATAGCTGCCTACTCTGAAATTGCTGGTGGCCCATTGGTTGAGAATACTGCATCTGATGTTGTCCATGTAACTTGTGAGACATTAAATTTAGCCAAGAAATTATTTCTAAAAAAGGAAAAGGTGAAGCATAGAACATATGCACATAAAACTTCCTTTTTGCACTGGTCAAGCAACTTTCATATCAGTGTATTAAAATCAATAAAGTTGACACACAACTGAGATCTATGTAGCGTGCTCTCTGATAATATCTTATCACCCCAAACTTTCACAAAACCCCCTTGATTGTAACACAGAAGAAAAGCAAACGTACAGGAGAAAGCTTAAAATTGAAATTTCAGACATACATCTCTCTAGTAGCATATTAGAATTTCTGATCACGAGGCACAACTTCAAGAGTGATGCCCATGAGCCCAAAATGTGAATTATATTTCTTAGATATAATTCACACAACTTGAGAGTGAAACACATGAGCCAGACTTGAGATATTGGTAGAGATGCAAGAGGCTTTGTGCAATGAAATAACAAACTATGTGTATTGAGAGTAGGTGAGGTGGCTTATGTTTGTCTCTTAAAATTTTTCACTTAGTAAAACAAGCATTCTTGTTAGCTTAGCCCGTACTTTGTAGATAGCAGAAAACCAAATGCCAAAATAAAAGTTTAAGACAAAAGGCTTGAAAGGCACATAAATGTTCGGACATACGCTGTAACGGGAGAAGAAACAGATACAGAAAAACAATCAAGAAATGGTGGGCCAAATTAGAAATGATGACAAAGAAGCTAATATAAGGTTACCGGCTGAAACTTCTGCTGACCCTGGCTCTGTAAATCATGCATTTGTGACATTTGGTTCTGCACAACAAGTTAAAATTGTTCGATAAAGTAGTGCGATTTGTATTGTTATGAAAATATAATTATAAAAAATAATTTGTGTAACTGGCTAATAACTCAAAGATATGATCTAAGAGAACTAGTAATAAGAATGATAATTATAATGAAATGGACAGAAAACATACTGGGACTAAATATTCAAAGAAGTTGGACAACGGATATGTAGTAGTTCTAGGCGGTGAAATAGAAAGTTCAGTTCAATTAAAGTATTTTGTTGCCTCCACAAAGTTTCAGAAAAGCTACAAAAATGCAAGGATTCATTTTGATCCAACTCAAAACTAAAGATGACCTTTTACCAACAATTATTCTTAGACATACATAGAGACACAGGCAGATTTCAAAGGGTATAAGAATGTGAATCTTCTAAACTTTGAGACATGATTTCCTCATGAAAAATTAAAAATTCAAAGGTTGTGTCTGCATTTGGAAAATGCCATAAATGTTATGGTTTCATACACACAAAACACAAAGAAATAAAATTTGATTGTTAAGTCAGCCAATCATAAAAGAAGAGATTACAAGAAAAATTCAAGAATCAGAAAAAACCAACACCTGTCCCAAAGCTTGCAAAGAAGATTGCCTCAGCTGTTGCTGAGCAAGTATCTGATGCTGATGCTGAGGTAACTGCATCATCTTTTGCCTTTGCTGCTGCTGTTGCTGGTGTTGAACTTGTTGCTGAGGAGAAGGTGTGTTCATCATGTTTGTACCAGACCGAGGTGAATTGGCATATGGCAGCGGGGATGGTGTTGTGTGGTCAAATGAAGTGGCACTCGTGGCAGCAGAAGGAGATGCAGCTGATCTTCCATGAACTGGTGTTCCAGTAGGCTGCTACAATATAAGTTCAGAAGATAAAAAATGGTACAACTTTAAATCCATAGAGAAAAATCATATGAGCACTCATACAATCGAGGCAACAGATCAAGGTTCTACTTCTTTCATCACAAAAGAATATATGGTAAATAAAATTCATTTGATAGGATTGCTTTCCTAAGATTTGCTTAAAAACACCTATTTGGCTACTTAATTCCAATTTCACTTTCACATTGATGCATCCACAAGTCTACATTATACATTTCCAAAGCATCTCATATAACCATCCATCAAATAACCAAGAGTTTCAGTGAGATGGTAACAATTGGGATACAGCAACCAAGCAAAGTGTGACCTTCCACCCCAGAAAAAAATTTGGGCATGTCTACAACACAACCAACCACAAAAAACATGTTTGCACAGCTAAATAAAAAGGCAAGATGTCCAAAAATGCACATATATATAGAATTAAGAATGTGCCTTTAAGAAAGAACCATTGATTTAACCTGTAATAAAGACCCTTGGTTATTGATGCTATTTGAAATTGGCGGAGTATTCTTCATATACATCCCTGTAAGAGAATGTTCTCAGAGTCTCCTCCACAGCATTATTTTATCTCCAATATAAATTATAAGGAACAGCCACTTTTGTACACAATGTGATGATTTAATACCAGAAGAATCAGAGAAGCTATGCATTCCATCGGACACAGCCAGCACATCCACCAAATGCACCGGAAGTGCAGATGTCATCTGTCTCTGGTCTCCAGTTACTCGTAGGCCTGCAAGCATATAATGCATATAATGCAAGTACAAGAGTACAATTATGCTCTAGCCAAAAACAAGGAACAAGAGCTATTGAGAAATATGTGCATGAATACTCTCCAAGTACAAGAGTGCAAAATTTAAATGCTCAAGGAAAAAAACCAAGGAACAAGAAATACAGAGAAATATGTGCATGGATATTGGCAGTTGAGATTGTAACCTTCACCACCATTTACAGCAGCTCGGAGCAAGTTCTCTTGTTCTAGAATCTTAGCAGCCTGAGCCTTGTCCAAAGTTGGAAGAGTCGTGGGCCCTTGGCGGGTGCCAAATTGATAGGCTTTACGAGTATCTGCTAATACTTTTTCAGCACCTTCACAGGCTGCTGCAATCATATCTATTCTAGCCTGCAAAACTAGAGAGCTATAAATCCCTGAATACAAAGAATCGACGATGACATACTGTATGCTGAATGAACTCTAACCCACCTTTAACTTCTCTATTTGTGAGGATATTGGCAAGCTTTGCATCCCCTGAAGCAAGTGCTCTCTCTTGGAATTGTCATCCATTTCCATCTCTGGCAGTAGTTTCGAGGATAACATAACTGGTAGTACTGTACCACAGGATAAAAAACAAAGCTTGCCATGTTAAAATTAAGCAATATATGCCATTTAATTCAACAAGGCTACTCAGCACAACCAAAAATCAAGCAAGAAAAGGAGAACTTCGTTTCTGGTCATACTTATAGCATTTTCAGCATTAACATTCTTTGGATGCACAACAAAAGCCTTCGAAACCTTCTTAATCTCATCCACAATGCTGAAAAGTTCAAGGTTCACCATGGAATACTGCCCCAAAATATCTTGCCTGGTGCACAGCACACAAACATGCTCATTTTAACATACTATAAATTTCAATGACTAATTAGCAAAATCAACACATTCGAATCAATGACCCATTTTCTCTCACTTGCAAACCTTTACTAATAAATTCCCATATTTTACCCATCAAACAATTTTCTAGACTGAAAAGCCGAAGCTTTGCCACAGCCAAAACTATTAAATCAATAAACAAGGAAACCCATCTCAAAAAAAGAGTAAATAAATAAAATGAGAAAGAATACGAGACCATTTAGGGGTGGTGTTGGTGCGAGCATAGGCGTCAAAGTCTTCAAGGATGCGAGTGAGGGCTTTGAAGAGGCTGATTGCTCGAGTCTTTACAGACTCCAAGTTGAGCTGTTGTTGCACTGCGTGGTTCAGTCTCTCTGGCACCACCATCTGTTGTTGCTGTTGATTCTGAAGCTGCGATTGGTCTTGCATCACCCCTTCCATTGCTGCCATTCTTTCTTTCTTTCTTTCTGGCTTAGATGGCTAGCTGTTCTTTATTTATATCAAGAAGAAAGGAAGTGAACTTTGTTTATGGGCTTTAAAAAGTTTCCACCTTTGGGTTTGTTATATCAATTAATAGGCTCAAAGTTCTGAA
This sequence comes from Populus euphratica, assembly GCF_000495115.2. Taxonomy (NCBI): domain Eukaryota; kingdom Viridiplantae; phylum Streptophyta; class Magnoliopsida; order Malpighiales; family Salicaceae; genus Populus; species Populus euphratica. The sequence continues at coordinate 444,592 of NW_011500005.1, forward strand.
CTTTAAACCTAAACCAAATGGGTCTACAGACTCTAGACCCGACCCGAAAGGCGGAGGAGAGTCTGTCTCTCAATATTTAAATTTAATTTTTTAGAGTGGCTTCAGACCCATTTGAAAATATGATAGTTTTTAATTTTTTTTATGTTTTTTAAAAATATATTTATTTTAAAAAATATTAATTAATAATTTTTTTAAAATAAAAATTTTATTTTAATATTTTTTAAAATAAATAACACTTAAAAAAACACTTGACTTATCATAAAATTTCTCAAACTTGACTCATCAGAAAATTTCTCAAAATTATTACCATAAATAAAATTTGCTAGTTTTTTATAGGATATTTGGTGTCATGGAAATTGTTTTCTAAAGTATTTTTTATTTAGAATATATTAAAATAATATTTTATTTATTTTTTAAAATTTATTTTTGAAACACTAATAATAATAATAATCTAAAATACATTTTAATAAAAATAATCAATAGCTTCAAAAATAATTTTAATTTTAATAAAAAAAAAATTAATCTCATCGCTAACCACCTCATTTTAGTAAAATTCTCAACCACTTGCTGGCTGCCGTATGGCACATGACATGCACCGCTGGCAAGCCAAGATTTTTTTTAAGTACCAATCAGGAAGGCAGAGTCCTTTTCCTAGTGAAGCAAAATTTGGCAAATAGTCACTCTCCTCTCTTTCATCACAAGTTACAAGTCTCCTTGTATTCGGAGACCCCCTAGTTTCAGTTCAGTAGAGTTCAGACAGAATGGCAGAAACGAAGACTGTGCATTCGCCGCTTGTTACTTATTTTTCAATGCTGTCACTTCTCACTCTCTGCCCTCCTTTTGTTATTCTACTGTAAGCCCTTTTCCTTTGCTTCTTCTACATTTGAATCTGATAATACTTGGTTTCTTTGCTCTTTTTTTGTATCGGTTATTGTTTGGAAAACAAAGCACCGTAGATATGCTAAATGAAGCGACTATCTTTTAAAAACTTTGTCTGGGCTGTTTCAGATCTTAACACTAACCTTTTCAGATTATTGCTTGTCAAAGTCCGATTCTTTTTGGATGCTAAGTTTATTAGCCTGCTTAACAAATCTCTAGATCGCTGCTTTTTTTCTTGCAAAATTTAGAGAAAACATCATTTTTACTACTGCAGTATTAAAAGCTATAGATCTTGATATGTCTCGAGATGATAATCTTTTGATTTTTTTGGCGGTGTCATTTTGATTAATGCATTGGAAAATGCATGGAAGAAAAGGGGGATGGGTTCATTGATATAATGGGGTTCAGAAAATTAGAATCTTCTACCTAATGCAGATGGTATACATTGGTACATGCTGATGGGTCAGTTTGTCAAACTTGGGATTACTTGAAGCAACATGGCTTGCAAGGATTTATAAACATTTGGCCAAGGCCTACTGCAGTTGCCTGGAAAATTATTGCTTGTTATGCAGCATTTGAGGCTGCACTGCAGCTTCTTTTACCTGGAGAAAAGGTCGAGGGTCCAATCTCTCCTGAAGGAAACCGACCTGTTTACAAGGTACTTTTCACACGATATTGTCTTTATCAAACTTCTATGCTATTTCTTTTGTTGTTTGATCATAACAGCGGAAGATTGGAAACAAATGCTTATGCTACTTCATACATTCCTCATAGCTTTTACATGGCACCAGAAATGAGCTTTCTTTATGTGGTTATTGCAGGCAAATGGTGTGGCAGCATATGTGGTGACTTTAGTTACCTATCTTAGCCTTTGGTGGTGAGAGCTTCTCCATTAACCTCCTTGTACTTAAGCATTCCCAATAAGCTTGCAGTCATTTATAGAAGGGTTATGATTAGCAAAAGCTCTTTTAGGTTCTATCATAGTAATTGTTTCACTTTAGGTTGTGGAATGTAAGACATGCTGCTTCTGATTGGTAATGATTAATTTCACCTGGTGAAAAATGCTTATGGAGCGTACCTAATACTTTTCCTGTTTATTCTTTAGGTTTGGTATATTCAACCCCTCGATTGTTTATGATAATTTGGGAGAAATATTTTCTGCTCTCATTTTTGGAAGCTTAGTCTTCTGTGTTTTCTTATACATAAAGGTAAGGATTTCTTATCAGCAATCTTTCCCAGTTTGCATTTATTTTGCTGTAACTCTTTCTGGTTTTATTTATTTATTTATTTTTCAATCTGGAAGGGTCATTTGGCTCCATCATCTACTGATTCTGGATCATCTGGGAACATGATAATTGACTTCTATTGGGTGAGTTCAGATCTCTATGATATCTTCATTTTGCTCGCGTGACTATTGTTATTTGTCCATTAAGCAACCTCATTGATAGGGGAAAGGGGAGACTGAGCCAGATATATAACCAAGAGGAAGAAGCGTAAATTAGAGACCCACCAATCCTTTAGCTAGGATCTAACTCGAATTTAAGCTTCTTTCCAAATTTGTGAACTATTCCTAAAAGTTTCCTAGACTACATCTGAAGTTTTTTGTAAAACAATAAATTAAATTATCGTTTTGCCTTTCCACTTCATATGGTTCTTTTTTCATTAACTCAAATTCCTATATGGCATTCTTGTAGTCTAGGCCTTTCTCTTACAGATTTCTCTTCTTCTGTTGCAGGGTTTGGAGCTGTATCCTCGAATAGGAAAGAACTTCGACATCAAGGTTTTCACAAACTGCAGATTTGGGATGATGTCTTGGGCTGTTCTGGCATTAACCTATTGCATTAAGCAGGTAAAAGATGCTTCTTTTCAGAACAATACTCATCTTGTAAGCTTGGGACAGTGTACATGCTGTTTGTAAGAGTTAATCAAATTCTATAGTGACACCCCCTGTTTGTTGGCTGATAAAAGCATCTTTTTTTTTGTGTATATCAAGTCATGATTAAAAGTTATTTTGACATTATTTGCCTTCAATGTGCTGTTCAAATCCACTTTCCCAGATAAATTGACTACCTAGCAACCCATGAAGGAATTGTGTGTAACTAATATATTATGCCATGTGGTACAAGTGCTATATGTCAACAATATGTGGTTGTCATTTCATTATTTAGGCGACCTCGGAGCCTATGATCATAAACATGTTTGCACCATGTTGTTTTCAAACTTTGTTTCACACATACGCTTTCTCATTACTGAAGGTTGCTTTTACCTTATATGTGCAATATGAGTAATTCAACTCATTAGTTTTGAGTTTCCAATTCATGTTTTGCATGTATAATTACATGAATACTAATCTTAATCTGCTTTTTGGGTATTCTATCAGTATGAGCAGAATGGGAAAGTAGCTGACTCCATGCTTGTAAATACAATATTGATGCTGGTGTATGTCACAAAGTTTTTTTGGTGGGAAGCTGGTTACTGGAACACAATGGACATTGCACATGACCGAGGTTTACTTCTCCATATGTTTGATTTGCAATTTGTCGTCAATGAGATTACCATTGATTTTCTTTCAAGAAAATACTGGTATTTGTTCTGTCAAAGTAGCTTATAATCTTTTTCCTCCAAAAAACTCTTATTCTAATGGTTTCTTTCCTTCTGCTTTTTCCTATGATGGGACTTGGCAGCTGGATTTTATATTTGCTGGGGATGCTTGGTATGGGTTCCATCTGTGTATACTTCTCCTGGCATGTACCTTGTTAACCATCCTGTGAACCTTGGACTTCAGGTGTTGTTCTATTTTCATCTATTTGATTTCCAATTCAATTGCCCTTTTATAGCCATTCTCTTTTGTCCGAATGTTTTACATTTTTTGTCTTGAATTTGAGTTAAGTTTGTTAGGTAAAAACTTGGAGATGAAATTAAATTAGTGAAAGTTATTAATTTATGGTCCTTGTGCTCTTGGTAAATATATTAAAATGTGGCCAAATAATTTAGATATTGATGATTTTGGGTTGGCAAAATTAGTTGAGTTCCTCTGTTCCCCAAGAAAAAAGTGTTGTGATTTGAATTTCAGGCCAAAAGTCAAAAGATAAAAGCACCAATCAATTTACAATTTTAGAGCTACCTTAAGGCAAGATTCAAATCCAGTTAGATCAGCATAAATACTTGATTGCTATGAGTCTTGAAGGGAAAAAAAAAAAACTAAAGCTGTTTATCCCTTGATATACTTATTCTAACCATATCCTCCTATTTGTCCAGCTTGCACTCTATATACTAGCAGCAGGCATTCTCTCCATATATGTCAATTATGATTGTGACAGACAAAGGCAAGAATTTCGCAGAACAAATGGCAAGTGTTTGGTCTGGGGAAGGGCTCCGTCAAAGGTGATCTGGTGATCTATCCTTTATATTTACATGATATATAATTTTCAACCTGGAGAAAGGGTCATAATACGTTCTGATTTTTAACAGATTGTGGCCTCATACACTACAACATCTGGGCAAACAAAGATAAGCCTCCTTTTGACATCGGGATGGTAAGTTTTGCTGGACACGCCATGAATATGAGTTAATATCAAAATCACGAAGCTGTATAAAACAGTTGTGTCAGGATAGTTACTGCCATTCTCTGTTGAGATGTGTAATTTCTTGTATTAGTATTTGAGCTGGGGAAAGTTTGATAGCCTTTATCCTGGATTTTGCAGGTGGGGCTTATCTCGTCATTTCCATTATGTACCTGAAATACTGGCTGCTTTTTTCTGGACTGTCCCGGCTCTTTTTAATCATGTAAGCATTTGTATATAGGAGTAATTTCTCAAATCATGAAGTCCTGTGGACACACCGCTGATATCTTTGTTTGCTTTTGCAGTTCTTACCCTATTTCTATGTGATATTTCTGACCATCCTTCTGTTTGACCGAGCTAAAAGGGATGATGATCGATGTCGGTCCAAGTAAGCACAGATTTATAAACTTGTGTGCAAGCACTTGCTCATAACCTCAATGATTTTACTTTCTTGAAGCGAAAAGCTTTTATGTTCTTACTCAGGTGGCCTCCACAGAATTGCCAAACTTTTTTTTTTTTTTAAATGCGATCTGTGCGTGTGGGCACATATCATCAGACCCGCTGTATGCGTTTTCTAAATTAGTTAGGATGATTAAAATTTTGACGATCTCCTGCTCGCAGGTATGGGAAGTACTGGAAGTTGTACTGTGAGAAGGTTCGCTACAGGATTGTTCCTGGAATCTACTAAGACATCACACAATGAATGGACTGGTTTGCCTGTTTATATCTGCTGGTGAACTCGAGAATGCAATGTGCTTATTAGCATCCCTTGAATTGTATAACTCTTGTTAAGTGCTTTTCAGGTGCTTTGATGTTTGGACAGGATGTAAATTTTGCTGGTCAAGTACAATGTATTTTCAGTTCCCATTTTCCATTGCTCCACTTTCTGGGAGTTAAAAATAGAGGATCGCATTCTGAGGGGACCTCTTAACTTCTAATATGCTTTAGGTTTAGGATCCTTGGAAACTAGTATGGTGATAATATTTCTTTTCTTAAGTGATTAAAATGATTGGGTAGGTAGCCATCGATTCTTTGAAAGTGGTTGAAATATCACCACTATGACATGACTATGCCTTGGTTTGGAGACGTTAAATAATCAATATCTCAAATCATTTGGCAATTTCTTTCTTCTCTGGGACGAGAGTTTGAAAGATTGCTATTATATTGAGCTAATACATGATTCATACCTTAAAAAAAAAAAGTCGCTTTCCAAAATCCAAATAAAGTACGGGACCCGTGAATCTCTCTCACGTCATCTTAAAGACTGTTTCAGTTGAGAAAGACTCGCAAGAGAGAGAATGGCAGAAGCAAAGACTGTGCATTCACTGTTGGTCACGTGTGTTTCGATGGTCTCGCTTGTGGCTCTCTTCCCTCCCTTGGTTATTTTAATGTAAGGCTTCTCCTCTTCACATCACGAATCTTAAAATAGTTTTCTCTTCTTCCACTGGCCGGCATATTTTTCAACTTTTTTTTTTAAGAAAAGAAGGGCCACAGATACTTCATCTTTCCAAATTGTAATGCATCTCCCTTACTGTTACTTGTGTGTGATTCTTGAATCAATTGGTCGGCCTAAGAAATCTCAGGATCATTGCCTTATGGTTTTCAGCAACATTTAGAGAGGCAGGGCCTTTTGGATTGATAATTGCCTGGTGATGATTGAATGGGATATGTAATAAGAGCAGGGACTGTGCACTTACCATTAGTTGCATGTTTCGATGTTCCAAGTTTTCTTTCAGTACTTACTTGGTTCTACCTTTTCGTTTTCATGATTTTTGTACTATGTTTGTTTCAACGAAGGGTAAAATCCTCTGAAGATGTCTGTGTGTATTCACTGCTGCAGTGCTAATAGATTTTGACGAGCTCCATGCTGATAATAAAATTATATAAAAAATAGAATGTTCTACCAAATAATGTAGATGATAAACAATGGTACATGCTGAAGGGGAGGTTTCCCAAACTTCGAATTATTTGAAGCAACACGGGTTGCAGCGGGGGTTAATAAACATCCGGCCAAGCCCCCACTGGTACTGCATGGAAAATAATTGCGTGTTTTGTAGCATTTGAGACTGACTTCAGCTTCTTTTACCTGGAAAAACGGTTGAGGGTCCTATTTCTCCCGAAGGGAACCGACCGTTTACAAGGTGCTGTTCACATGATATTGTCTTTATCAAGATCCTTTTTTGCCATTTCTTTTGTAGTTAGATTGCAGCCGTCAAAGGAAATGAAGAAAAAAAGGTTTGTACATGACTCAAGTCATGAGCTTTGTTTCTGTGATTTGCAGCATACATGGTGACATTGATTGCATATCTTAGCCTTTGGTGGTGAGAACTTTCTCTGTGACATTCTTATGTTTGCACTCCATCAAGTTTGACACCCGCTCATCGGAAGGGTTGTGATTGGTAAAAAGTTACTTTAGATCCAGCATAGCAGTGTACACGGTGACATTCTCCTTGTGATTGGTGTAAAAAAAATCAATTTAACCCTAGAGACGCGTGATTGTAAAGTGTAACTAGTGTTGCTCCTGTGTTTATTTTTTAGGTTTGGTATATTCAACCCTGCAGTTGTCTATGATCATTTGGGCGAAATATTTTCTGCTCTCATTCTTGCAAGCTTTGACTTCTGTTTTTTCTTATACGTAAAAGTAAATTTCTAACTAGGCAACTTGTTTGCGTTCTCATTTATTTTGCTCTACCTCTTACCAAAATGTTTAATGTTACCTTCATTTTACTCGTATGATTATTATTGCTGTTTGTCATTAAGCAATCTAAATGATAGGGGAATAGGGAGATTGAGCCAGGTATATAACTAAGAGGAACAAGCTTAAATCAGCAAAACCAATCCTTGGGCCAGGATCTAACTCAAATTTAAGCTTCTTCTTTTGAAATCTGTGAACCAAGCTGAAAAGTTTTTTCAATGCTTTGGACATCTGATGGTTTTGATAAACAATAATTGAAGTACTATCATTTTGCCTCTCCTTTTTTCACATGTCTCCTCTTCTATTTCAGGGTGGGGAGCTGTATCCTCGGATTGGAAAAATCTTGGCATCAAAGTTTTCACAAACTGCAGATTTGGGTTGATGGCTTGTGCCCTTCTGGCATTAACCTATTGCATTAAGCAGGTAAATGCTGTTATTCGTTTCCAGGTGAGAATTAACAATACTTGTCTAGTAAACATACTGAATCTAAGATGATACAAGTTATTCAGTGAGAGGTTAAAAACCCTTGTTTGTTTGGCTGATAGAGGCATCACTTAGCCCGTGCAGAACTAGCCCTGCATGTAACCAATGCCATGTGTTCATCATTTCATCATTTAAGTACCCCTGCAATATGTTATTTTTGCATTTTTTTACAAGTTTTACCTGTATACAATCGCAAGATTATGAGCCTTCAAATCCACTTCTTCTGTATTGTATCAGTATGAGCAGAATGGGGAAGCAGCTGGTTCCTTGCTTTACACACAATATTGGTGCTATTGCACATCACAAAGTTTTTTCGTTGGGAAGATGGGTACATGAGTGCCGTGGACATTGCTCATGATCGAGGTTTATCTATTCTACTTGCTTACATTTTCCGATTGTCCTTTTAATTTGAGTTGCAAGTTATCATCAACTGGATTGCTATCGATTATCTATGAAGAAAATACTAGCCTTGATGCTGTAAAAGGGGTTATCATTTTCTCCAAGAATCCCTCTTCTTTTTTCTTTTTTCTTTTTTCCCATGCTTAACTTCTTATGCTTACTACTTTTGGTTTCAGCCCCTGGAATTTATCTTTGTTGGGGATTCTTGGTATGGCTTCCATGTGTCTATAGTTCTCCTGGCATGTACCTTGTTAACCATACTGTGAACCTTGGAATTCAGGTAAATCATCCTATTTTTGTCCTGCGAGTCTTGAAGATCATTTTACCTAATGCCCTTTATCACTCGAGTTATTAACCATCTCCCTCCTGTATTCAGGCATTGTCTGCTTATATATCACTTACGATTGTGACAGGCAAAAACAAGAATTTCGCAGAACTAATTGCAAGTGTTTGATTTGGGGAAAGGCTCCATCAAAGGTGATGTGATGTTATCCCTTTCCAATCAACATGATTGTAATTACTAATTGTTAGGGAATTTCAAACGAATGATATTCTGATATTTACTCATTGAAAATTAAATACATTAACACAATATTTAACGTGGTTCGACAAACTACCTATATTAACAAGAGAAATTCACATTATTAAAGATAGAGAAAAGATGCAATACAAATACATAAAAAGAAAAAATCACATTTACTCAAACTCAATTCCTAGTTCTCGTTACTGTTTTTGCAATTGCTGCAATAGCAACAAGGCTGCTACCATTGCAGCTTTTCTTTTTTTCTCTCTTATTCTCTTCATATACTTTCTAATTCTCTTTTTTATTTTGCTTTCAAATAATATTTTTATTTATAGACAAGATAAGAGGCCATCAATTATAACACAAATATTAGCAATATATGGATTGTATTATTTTATGATACAATTATCATTATAGCCTGTTAACAATAATAATCCTATTTATTAGGATAAGCTATAAAGTTGTTGCTGATTAATAATAATATCCCAACATTAACCATTATACTTCGATTAGGTTTGGGAGTTGGAAGTTTAGCACGGAGGAGAAGATTGGTAGGGCAATTTAGCTTTCTGGGCAGCAAATTGAGAGGGGAATGAGCCTGCTTTATGAGACACTAATGCGCTGCAAATATAACCGTACATGAAGAAAGCATGGCAACTGGTTATATGAATTTTCTGCATGTAGCTCATTGGGCCCTAGCTGCTGAAGTGCATGGAGAACAAATGGGATATCAAAATGATGCTTTTGGTTTTGGTTTGGGAAGGCGGTGTGACCACAACGTCATTTCATTTTCAAAGATCTTTAAATAGTGGTACATGACATCAAATTCATCCACTTTTTCTATTTTTAAAAAGAAAATTAAAACAATATTTTATTTTATTCTGAAAAAAATGAAGCTATTCGATGCTTAGATTGAATGAAGGGATATGGTCATGTTGTTTTTAAAATATTTTAAAAAAATTATAATTTTTTATTTTAAATTTACTTTTTTATAATTTTATATCATTTAAAAAAATGTTGATATAGAAATAATTTTTAAAAAAAATAAAAAAAATTTAAAAAACACAAGGGATAACTATATATTATAATTAAAGCTGCAAGTTGTGATGTCTATTGTAAATGTATTGTTAAGTTGAATTCCAAATGTTAATTAAGCGATCTAACCAAATAATAGAATTGATTTTTATAGCATGAGGGGATATCATGATTTGAGTGCTTTGGTGGAACTGGCAATGGCATCAGTAGTTTCTCTTCTCTTTTCTTCAAGTCTTACTTTCTATTTATTTTTACATTCTAAAAAGAATTTTTAAAAAAATTAAAATTGTTTTATTTTTTATTTAATTCAAATTAATATATTTTTAGTATTTTTAAATTATTTTGATGTATTAATATCAAAAATAATTTTTTAAAAATTATAAAAATTACTAATATATATTTTAATACAAAAAAATAATTAAAAAATGACTACAAGCATGCCCCAAACAAATTTTTAATCACTAAATAAAGAAAACAAGCGAAGAGCCATCACCCAAACCTGGGTCGGTCCATGTATTCGAAGGCCCACAAATGTAAACACCAACTACAAGTCGGTTACTTATAGGAGTGCTTCCATTCCAGAGGAGTAGTGACGTCTTGTCGGCTGGTTTGCGGAAGAGAGAATTCCCATCGCCTGAACGGGAACGGATTAAGCTAATATTATCAGGTACTTGTTTATTAGGGCTTACTTCCACGAATCAATCTGATCTGATCTCTTCTTTCGATGCTTTAAATCTATAATCTTTGTAGCCTAAATTAATACCTTTCTGGGCTTCTTATCAATGTTGAAACAGAGGAGGAGGAGGAGGAGAAGATCGATCGATTAATCAATGTCTGGTTATGAGAATGTTGTGGGTGGGAAATTGAAGCTGAAGGGGAAAGCTTTGGATGTGAAAGCTGGCAGCCTTAAGAAGAAGAAGAAGAAACATGTTAAGAAACAAGTCGATTCTTCTGATCTCGTCATACATAATGAGCTTTCTACTGGTTTGGGTTTCTTCATTTTTTTTCAAAAATCCCCTCTATATTAATTTCTTGTTTGTAAGCTATTAGTCTTTGGATTCTTGTTGGAGGCTGGGATTAGTTTCCTTTCTGGTATTGAATCTGGGTGGTCACTCCCTTTTCTTATAAAATGCTCCTCTGTTAATTTTTGTTGTTGTGCTTGTGTTGTGCTTTCTGTGTGAGCTTTCAAGCCTGCCGTGCTGCTGTTTTGTTCTTCTTCGTCGTCTTTATCCATGTTTATAAAATTTAATCAAGTAGTAATTATTACAGATTTTTGAAGGAAACACTGTCATCGTGTGTCTTGATAGAACTCAATTAAACCAAAGCTTAGGGCGATTGGAAGCCTTTGAAATCAATGGTTGCTGAATAACCTCGTGTACTATTTCTACTTCATTGGTGATCATCATGTCTACGGAGACTGACAGAAATATCTTGATTGCTGGCTTGATTTCTTTGTTTTTGGGTTCTGGTAATCTTTGATTTAAATGAATTGCAGAAATATCCCAATAATAGAGCAGTCTCTGTGAAAAAGACGTTGTGTTGCTCCTTATAACCTTTTCATGTAATTCGTGTTATGTTATACTTTACTGCTCCACTTTAATTTCGGAGGATCATCGAATAATGTTGGTATTTGGTATAGGCCAAAGCGTAGAAGAACCAGCTGATGATCCTAATGAGGAAGATATTAATGATGAAGGCAAAACGAGCGAGGAAGGAAAGGCTGCTTCTTACATTGATCATCTCACACCTGCAGAGAGACGATACATTGAGCAGAGAGAGAGAATTGATGTTCATAGGATGGCGAAAGAAGCTGATAAATCTCACCGTGACAGGATTCAAGATTTCAACCAGTATTTGGCCAACATGAGTGAGCATTATGACATTCCTAAAGTTGGCCCTGGCTAAAAGATCCATCTTCTTCGTTGTAATTTAAAATTTAGAATTGTGGCAAACATGTGGTTTTATGTTTCCCAAGATTTCTAAATTTACCTTTCTCCACTCAGTTTTTCCTCACATTGCTCTCAAGGTACTCCATTATGTTTATGAAATTTGATGGTTGTGCTGTTGACAGTCTTAGGTAAGCTGCCTGGGTCTGTTAGGTGTTGGCCGTGCCAAATTATCATGGCCACTCTTGTCATCAATACGATGGGTTAAAGGGAGGAAGAAGGAAAAAAAGCTCAAAAACCGAACTTGGACACGGAGTCCTCCAGTCATCCGAGCATAAGAGGGGATTTGATTGGTGCACAGAACTCATGTTGATTGGGTATTGGGTTCAGGGGAAACCCTATCCAGCCTGCAGATCTTTTAGGAGTTCGTTTTCGAAGTGTAAAATTTTTTAAGAAACTAATGCTTGCCAGTTAAGGGACACCAGCAATCATAATTCAAGTAATCGGTTCTTGCAAGAGCCTGTGCCATCGACCGGGCTCATCGTATTCCTTGGTGCTGCTTCTACTTTCCCGGCGCATCATCATTTGCTTTAAAAGCACTCATTCAAGTAAAACAAGCCTTGCACAATCTGCATGTTAATGAAGAATTTTCAGGTTGATAGCTGTCCTTTATATGTATTGGCCTCACAATCCCGTGCAACAAGGCTGTGATTAGAAGGCATGCATATGAGGCCAGTAATTTTATTGCCTTCCCGTTTGTCTTTCTTGATGAATCCAACAAAGAAGAAAAAAAGACAAAGGAGGCAAAACTGTGCCTCGTAAGATTTTTCACCGGTGCCACCATCTCTCAATGAGATGACAATTGACCTGTCCTAAACACATCATGGTCGAAACCTTATGCACGAGTCTTCCCATGCCCAAGACACAGCTTTCGTGTCAAGAAAGAGTAGTTGGAGCATGCAGCGGAAGTTCAAAAAAAAAAAAACAGTTCCTCATCGGAACGATAAGCTTCTTTAACTTGTGATAAGATAAACCATGGAATTTGACACTGCCTGAATACAAACCTTATTGCATAAATACACAAGGAACAGTTTAGTTTTTCACTGCCCGGAACAACTACAATTTGAATAAACAAATTACACAGTCGCTATCACAACCCAAAAGGCTACAAGCACAATTTACCAACACTGATTCTTCAGACAAACAAATACAATAGTTCAAGTGCTGTTGGTCTCATGCTGCCACAAATACTCCTTGGATAACCAAAATTTGGAGCACCTAAATCATCGAGTCTCGTCCTCCAAGGCACGGAAACCAGCAGTCAAATCCTCATGCAACTTGCTGAATTTTTCCACGAGAACTGCTTCCCCTTCTGCGGGATCCTCAAACTTTTGAGACCTGCAACATCAACAGATGACAACATCAGAAGGTAATTCTAGTCGATTTCTGTATAGCATTGCTTTTCACTTGAGGATTCTTGCTGGAAGTACATAATACTTACACTAGACGATAGAAGAGATCTCCCAACCGATGTTTGATAAGGCTGTATGATATCTTCTGACCATCCATGCCAGCACCTCTCTCAACAGCCTGTATGTTGAATTGCAAACTTGTTCATCAAAGATCCAGAACAAACCATATTACCCACTACAGGTTGTGAGCAGGTGTGTGAGTTTTAATATCAGACCTACAATTACTGACTACTGAAACTTGAAGTATAACGAAAGAGAAAAGAAGAATGCCCAGACTCCTCTCACAGCAAGCAAACTTGCAGATACTTACAGTAAACAATAGAATACCAGAGGGGAGGGGGATAATTTACCTGGTTGGCCAAGTTACAGAAATGAATGATGTTGCGCATCATCCAAACAGACTTGTAGAAAGGACAGAACTTGTCATATCTACCAGCCAAATAAACACACATTCAAAGGTGAGGATTACAGAACTATCATAAATCTTAATTACTCAAAATAAAAGATAGAAAAAAGATCAAGTAATGAGGTTGGGGCATACGGAGTAAATGCATTCTGAGCAAGATAGTCCTCCCTCAAAAGCTTCGCAGTCTCCAGGGTGATCTTATCTGTTTCAGCTAAAGCGTCCTTTCCAACAAGCTGCAATAATCCAGAAAGTCATGGTTATTCAATCTCAAGCAGACAAAAGAAACCAAATAAACTTCCATCTTCAAAAACTTGTCACATGACAGTGAAACTCCACATAATTCCATGGAGATCTACAGTATCATAACCACCAATTGTGACCGATGCCCACCAAACATCTTTTATGCCAAATTAAGATTTGCAAATCAACCAATTTAGAAGGGCAAGAGAAGACATGGAGTACTCATAAAATTAAGGTTCTGCAGCAAAGGTAACACTGAAACAACACCCCTGTCATATAGTTCACAGCATTCATCCACATATTTCTTCAACAGTTCCAGGTAAATCACATATTTTATAGTTCTAGGAGCTAAGAAAACCAAAAGAGATGAAAATTTTGGGGCAAAAAAAAATACATACTTGGACAATTTCATTCAAGTCATCTTCTCTTTGGAGCACTTCCCGTGCCTTTGTCCTGATGTTGATAAAATCCGGATCAAATCGCTCATAAAATGACTCCAAAGCCTGACAACAAAAGAGGGACAACCTAATTAAATATGAACAGGTTCCATAGAATATAGGATGCGATGAATGAAATATCCAATAAGCATCCAAATAATTATAATTTCAATAGAAAAACACAGGGAAAAGTGTGTAGAAAAATTGCAAACCTACCCCTGAGTACTTAGAGTAGGAAATAAGCCAGTTTACAGAAGGAAAATGTTTCCTTTGTGCAAGTTTCTTGTCCAAACCCCAGAAGACCTGCAAAAGTACAAATGAATAACCTCATTTTAATATAAATAAATAAATAAAGCTAGGGAGAAAAAATCCAAAATGGCATCAAGATAGAACATATCATTTTTGAGACTGTATAAATTACATGTGCTTGGACGTCAAATTTAACCGGGATCACTGAAGCAGAATCATTTTTGGGCCTAGGCTATGCTTTCCAGCTTGTTGGTCAGTAATTCAGCCATGCTCAAGTTCCTTCATTAATTAAGCATATCTTTCTATGTTTTTTCCTTTCAATTTTGAAATTTCTGTTTCTTGTTTTAATGTTTATCAGGCAACCTAAAATAGAAATTTGCCTACTGCAACAAGTTATTTCAAGCTTTTCAAAAAAAAAATTAGGTCGTGGAAGAATGCTAAGGAAAAAAAATACTGAACTCTCTGTTTTACTCAGCAATCTATGGTGTGCTAATTGCTTCTAGTATAAAAGATGGTGAACACAGTTTGTAATTACCTGGACAATGCTGAGGGTAGCAGATGTAACAGGATCTGAGAAATCTCCTCCAGGTGGGGAAACTGCACCAACAATTGTGACACTACCCGTACGCTCTGGTGAACCAAGGCATTTTACTTTACCAGCACGTTCATAAAAGGAGGCCAAACGTGCTGCCAGATAAGCAGGGTATCCACTATCAGCAGGCATTTCTGCCTGCAAACATAATTAAGAAATGTGCAATTAGAGTTTATCAGAGTAGGATAAAAACAAATTTCACAATATGCATGAAAGAAATGGCATGATAGATCATAGTTCTCACTTCTCAGCTACTTCGTTTGTCTAATAAATAACAACATACAAAGAATCAATCATGAGAATAGTATATCCTTAATCCAATATCAACAGTATTGCCAATCACTTGTGGAAGCCAGCACCTAATAAGAGGTTGGAACCAACCATTAAGTATTAACTTTATCCAGCTTCTACAAATCTAGCTAACAAAAACATAGTTATTTTTTGCATTAAAGGTTGCAAATGATATGCAAGTTAAGGCAACACAGACAAACAGCATGTTAGCAACAAATGAGATAGACCACAAAGAGGCACCACCTAACACTGCAATAAATCAGACGCTAACATATGAAGCATTCAAAAACTCTTCCAAGGCATTGAGATAAATGTTGGTAGAGGCTAACCAGCCGTCCAGAAATTTCACGCAATGCCTCTGCCCAACGGGATGTTGAATCTGCCATCATGCTCACATTGTAGCCCATATCTCTGAAGTATTCAGCTATAGTGATTCCTGAGAACAACACATCCACCCACAAGTTGAAGAAAATCAACACAAGGCATTCAATAAGACAGAACATCACCAACAATAAATGAATCTAATACATAGAATTTTCAAATTCATGCAAATCAGGCACAAACATGAAACTTCTAGCATAATCAATAAAATTACAAGTTTGAGTTTTTTTCTTCAGTCCACTGCACGTGGTCTAAATAGCCTAAAGTCTGCGGCCGGCAGGTGTAATGGTAGGGTGTAGATTGTATTGCCCAAATTGCAACCATTTATTTCTCGGAATATTATATGTGCTTCTTAAGAGAGCTGCTGCTTCTCTGACAAAGGACCTGTGACGGTAATCTGATATCTTAAAAATTACCATCTTTTTCTTGAATTACAAACGGTCACTAACATCCACTGATGCATGTGTTCAAAACACATCAGCTCTTAATTAACCAACTGCATTGAATTCTCTCATAATGCTAACAAGAAAGAATAAGCACAAGGGTTGAAGATAAAAGAGATTACTCTTCATAGCATCCTCTATTCTGTTTAATATTTACGTAAAAGAGATAGTGTTACCTGTGTAAATTGATGCCTCACGAGCAGCGACAGGCATGTTAGAGGTGTTCGCTACCAGGGTTGTACGCTTCATGACAGATTCTTCACGGCCATCAGGCAAAGTCATGGTCAATTGTGGAAAATCCATGAGCACCTGAGCAATTGGTTACCCTAGATAAAAAAATCTTAAAAACTGTAAAGCAGGATTGACGAATAAAGTGAGAGAAATGTATACCTCTGCCATTTCATTTCCTCTTTCTCCACAACCCACATACACAACAGTATCAGAGTTGGAGTACTGCAAAAACATAAGTAATGAATCAACCAAACTACCCCATCATCACAACCATCAGAGTAAGCTCCACAAGGAATTGACAAGCTTCACCTTGGAAAGAGCTTGACTAATGACCGTCTTCCCACAACCAAATGCACCAGGTATGGCACAAGTTCCACCGAGGACTGAGGGGAAAAGGGCATCAAGGACACGCTGAAACATAACAGAGTCATTGGGAACTCATATTACTAAAAGAGAAAGCAACAGATGAAAAAACCAATGCGTTTAGAATGAAGGCAAATACCTGCCCAGTAAGCAAAGGGGTATCAGCAGCAAGCTTTGATGCAACTGGTCTTGGAGAACGTACTGGCCAAGTCTGCATGCAGAAGAACGGTGGGATTTGAAAAAATTTCTAGATCAGGATGCAGGCATTTCAATTCATCTAGAGTTTGGCTACAATTTACAAAATTTACAAACCTGAAGCATGGTAAATTGCTTTTTGACACCCTGGAACTCAAGCTCTAGCACAGTGTCCTACAAAAGCAGAAGTCAGTGTACAGATCCATGTATGAAATGTCAATGTGCAGTTTAGAAGTCATAGAAAATTCACATAAATATAAATCTCAACTGAATGGTAACTATAACCCAGGAGACTAGAGAATGATCCAAATGCCATTTGCATGCAGTTTATGTTTCCCAAATTCATCATTCAGAAACTCCATGTCAAAGGGTTATGTAACATGCAAGCACTGCACTATATGATATGTATCATACAAGGAAAAATATGGGAAAGCAGATGTGTTCTTGTGTAATTATCATTCTCATGAGGCAAAGAAGACAAAGAGACAAACCTTCAATGAATATTGACCAGGAGGTGCAATGAAAGTGATTTTTCCCATGGCATCAGGAGGGAGCGCAACATGATGCTGCATTAGAGTGTTCTCAAATACAGTCTGCATTGGAAAATATCCACACAAAATCCTATGTTAAACATAATGCAAAAATAAGTAAATAATAAAGAAATAAAGATGTCCAAACCACACATTTCTAAAAGAGTTCAATAAACAAAAGATTCAAATAAAGAACTTACAGCATACAAGTCTCCACCAGTCACAAGATCTCCCTCACCTGCCAATGTTAAGCATAACTGAAGTTAGTGGAATTCTACATAAGAAATTGAAGGAACAATTATTGTCATTTGTCAACAAAGTTCCAGCAGTCACCTATTTTTTTAGGCTGAAATTCCCAGAGTGTGTCTTTGTCAAGTGCTGGAACGGAGACACCACGAGGAATATAGACATCACCAGATATTCTTGCAATGGTTTTCAGAGGCCTCTATTTTGATGAGAAAACGTAGGTGAATGGTTAACCACTATAAATTTCAAGAGAGAAACCAAAGCACAAACTTTGTTTCTTTCTTTTTGATAAAGCGAGAGCAAAGAATGAACTTAGAAGGCTTTTGAAAAAGGTTTCTGATTAACAGAAAACAAAATGTAATTCTAGTTACTAAATCAGAATTTGACAATAAGGCAAGCACTGTCAAACCTGAATTCCATCAAAAATATTCCCCAATATTCCCGGTCCAAGCTCCACAGATAGAGGCTGTAAGATCAACATGCAATTAAGGAGCTGATGTAGTCACAATACCATCCAGACAAAAACATGACAATACAAGAAAGTGAGATCACCTTGTGTGTCCGAAGAACAGGGTCGTTCACCATCAGACCAGCAGTTTCCTCGTACACTGACAACAGAGAGAACAAAAAAACATTCATTTCCATTCCAGGCACCTCGGTAAATACAAAGAAAAATGTCTCTTTCCTTTTAAAATATTTCTTTCCTTCTTAAAAATAGGCATCCAGGAGCAAGCAGAGCAGATACACAATATTAAATGATGAAAACGCTCAAAAAATGAGAAGGATTACGCATGAAATACAGTATTCCAACTATCAAGAACTCGCATTAGTAAATAACCTTGGATTGTGGCAGAATGTCCTTCCAAACGAATAATTTCACCAATTAGATTGTCATGCCCAACACGGACCAGCTCATACATAGCTGCACCAGCCATGCCATCAGCAACCACAACTGGCCCTGATACCTGTCAAAACCACATCAAGTTAGTCAGACAAAACCAGGAAAAATGTGTTGAGCCTAGAAAACAGCATCAAATTTAGATTGAAATCACGAAAGACCGAAGTTGAACTAACAATCATGCATCACAATCAGTTGCTCACGTCCTTGAAATATAGCAATTAAATCTTAATCTGTGCACATGAGCCAACCAACGCACAAATACGAACCGAACAAATCAGATCTTATTTTTATACATTTTTTTATCTGCATAAACATTTTCCATCGAGTTCACGCAATAACAAGAAACAAACATCAGTTAGTTCAATATTTATCGAGCTAAATCCAAGCTACAAAAGCATAAAAGCACACAGAATTGAAACGCTAACAACCACTTCACAGTTCCTCAAACCCCTACCATTATAATTAACACCATCAACTAGGCTAACAAGATCTCTAGAAAATCAATGATCACTCGAGTTTACGTATCTCAACGGATCACAACCTTTAAAAAACAGATCTAGCGGCTCGAAATTCAACTACGAAATCTATTTTACATAAATCCAAAAACTCGATCTGATCGCAGTAAATCAACAGAAACAGGTCATCAGATAAGTTCCATCAAAACCAGAACAAAAATTCGATCTATGTAATTACTTGAGATTAATAATTAATTGAGAAAAAAGGAAAAGAAAAGAAAGGAGTCCACCTTGCGAACGTATCCATACTCGCTCTCCTTCTCAGAATCTTCAAATGTAGTCAATCGAGCTCCGTACACCGACGGCATTTTCTCTCAGAGAAACAGATAGCTGAAACTCTATACAGAGGAGTGTGGAGAATCTAGGAATCGAATAAAACCCTAACGTTTCAATCGAATTAGAAATTACAATTAATTAATTTCGCAGATGCAAGTGACAGACGGGGGAAACGGAGGAAGGTCGATTTCATTGATTGATATTTTACGGAGGGAGGGAGAGGAAAGGGGCCATGTCAGCGTAAGGGAAGGCAGGTAATGATCTGCTGCTTTTGCAGTACCGTAATAATATAGTTCTGCCTATTTAGTAACTTGCCATGTCAGCGTGGACGTGCGCCCGGAATGGAGGCGGCTCTATAATAATTCTTACCTTTTGTTTTGTTTCATTTTATTTATTTATTAGAAAGTGTCTCAGAGAGGAGATCGCATCACAGGGGTTTTAAAAAATAAAAATCAGAAAGATAATAGTCTTTTTCGATGAGTGAAAATAATGGTAATTTTATTATTGGGTGGTTTTTAACTTGAAGGCACGAACTTAAGTCTCTATTCTTGAGAGTTGACGACTGTAAAATATATATGAAAGAAAAAACCAATAAATCTCATTAGTTTTACAAAATATTGTAAACCAAAATAATTTTTTGCCTTCGAGACCTCTAGTGGTGGGTGACTGCTTCTTGCAATTTAAAATTGGTGGTTAATTTTGAAATGAGAAACTTTAAAATATTCAATGAATAATTATCAATACTTAATAAAATGAATAGGTAAATTTCCACTCTTAGGTATGTTAGAGTAATACAAAATTATCCATGAAGTTATTTGATTGAAATGTTTTTCTTTGTGATATTAATGTTTTGTTGGCAAAGTAATTATAAATTTAAATCTCATCATTTTATTATTTTTAATTAGATTAAAAAAATAAATGTAAATTGGTTGTGAGTTTCTACAAGGTTTTTATCCGAGGATGTGTTATAAAAAATTATATGAATTTATTTTTATGATCCTATTCGAACATTTAAAAAAAGATCATTGAAGTAATTTTTTAGCAATGGCAAATAGAATGCCATGAAGAAAAAATGCAGAGATAATCGATTAAATAAGTCTGAAAAGAGTTTGTCTTTACATGCAAAAATTCAACGGTTGAGCACCGAAAAAGGTTGGTCGGTAAATGAGTGAGGCGATAATTTTATTTTTTTTTGTGATTTATGAAATGTTGAAATTTTGGGAGGGGTTGATTGCTACAGCAGCGTGCATTAACCGAATGCGACGAAACTTTAGTGGCACCCGACAAAGTAAAGATAAGGTGGAAACTTCCGGCCATTTCATGGCGTAGATGAATGGACAAAATCATCCCTGGTCAAAAGCCAAGATGACTGCGACACGTATAATTTAATTTGTCATAGTTTACATCATTACCATTTAGTGTATATATGATGGCCTGTTTGCGCTGTTAACAAATGTGTTTGATCGCAATATAATAATAAAACAATACTATATAGGTAATAAAAATTAAAAATATGATAGTATTGATATTTTATAATAGAAAAAAAATTGTATTAGAGATTAGAATTTAAAAACTAAATAAAATAATTTATAATATTTTATGATAAAACATTCAATTTAAAATTGGGTATAGACACGTTCAGATCCAACTTTTGTGTGGGCGTGGACATGGTCAAACCCAATTTAAGAACAAGTTTAAACATGTCCAGATACATTGACTTTTAATTGTAATAAAAATAAAAATAATTATAATATAAATAATAATATTTTTATTATTGATATTTTTAATTAATATAAAAATAATTATAATTATAACACAAATAATATTATTTTTTATTATAAGTAATAATGTTATAATAATAACGAGAAGCAAACACCTAGCGCTTAGTCTGCCCTAGCACCACGTGGCGATAGGACGATCATTCCCTGACAATTAGAATCGAGCGTCAGGTGGTGCTTAGGAATGATTGGGTGAATCAAAACGCACCAACCTCGCATATAGACCCAGGCGCTATATGGTGAGCTAATACACTCGGGTCGTGGCAAAGACCCAATTATCATGGGTTGAAGGCAGAACTTGATTGTCCGAGGTTCGACATCATAACCCAAACTCAATGAGTCTTGCATGCCCTATTTGTACAAGGTCGTGATGGAAGATTTTACATGTTTTAATTTCTATTATAATTAAAGATATTAATAGTAAAAATAGTATAATTTGTATTATAAATATTTTAATTTTTCTTATAATTAAAAGTATTACTCTTAAAAATGTATAATCGGTGTTATGGATATTATTATTTTTGTAATTGCCTAGCCCAACCTACTATATATTATCCGCTTAGAGTCTTATCACGGTTTTGTTCATGGTGACACAGATCCACTTTTACTACAGTGAATAATATTTGTGTTGAGAATATTATTATTTTATTAAAAATTAAAATATTCAAAAAATAACATTATTCGTTCTATAAATATTATTATTTTATTTACAATCAATAATATAAACATTGAAGTATATTATCAATTGTGGTATAAATATTAGTATTTTTATTACAAGTAATAATTTTACAATAACAATGAGAAGTTGAAACCTAGAGCTTAGGTTGCCTTTACATCACATGACGTTGAGACTGCCATAGCCAATCGAGCCTTGTTGCCATGATTCAAGTGTTAGCTGCCATAAACCCAGGCATCATATGGTGATGGAGTTGGCTTATGGTAAGCTAATACATCTTAGTCACGACAAAGAACCTGATTTTCTTGAGTTTGAGGCAGGACCCGATTGTTCTGGGTTTAACATCATAATTATAGCTCAATAGATCTTGCATGACCATTGTTATTGGATTTTGATGAAGGATTTTACATATTTTAATTTTATAATAATTAAAAGTATTTACTTTAAAAATAATATCAATTGTGGTATATATATTTTATTTTTTATTATAATTAAAAGTATTAATAGTAAAAAAGTATAATTGGTGTTATAAATATTATTATTTTATTGTATTGAATAGTATTTGTGTTAAAAATATTATTATTTTATTTATAATTGATAACATAAATACTAAAAATATTATAAATTATGGTATAGATATTATTTTTATTACAAGTAATAATATTATTATAACACTGAGAAGTAAAAACCGGGTACTTGGGCTCTCTTTGTGCCATATGGTGCTGGGGCTAACCCAGGGCCATGTGGTATTGAGGCTGCCATAAGGAATCAGGTGTTTTGTTATAACCCAAGTACCAAGTGGTAGTCAGATCTGCCCCACACGAGGTTAGATCGGATTGGATATAAATTTTAGTCGGGTTCGAGCCACCCACTAGAGTAAAAGGCACATAGATCATTAGAGTGGTTCGTGTTTTCATGCGATGATCTTTTTTTAAAAATAAAAAATAAAAAATTAAGTCTTGCAATTCTCTGCTTGGACGGCAGTTTAAAGAGGGCATCATGGGCCTCACATTTTCACAGCACGAAAACAGCGGGGGGCTTTTAAGATCTAAAGTTTAAAATGTGGAGTCAATGTTTTCTTACGGAGTAATAGAGGATTAAAAACTGTGTTTATTAACTTAACAACATTTCATATATACTTATTCACATAAATCAAGTATCAATCAGTTATTGTAGTAGGCTAAACCAAAAGGCATACGTACAAAGCCTTGATTTACCTAGAATGTGCTTATTTTTAACTGTACTTCACTGCAATACTGCGAAAACTCTTAATTTAGAGTTGAATATTAAAGTGTTGAATATCATCGGCTGGGCAAGTGTCGTCTGGTGATGGGCAATATTGTATGCTCTGGTTCCTGATATCAGTACAGATCACCAGGGTGCACTCCTCCCACCACAAGTGCTCGCTTCTGTTCTTACAAGGAACTCGTGCTGGAGTGCACGCATGTTGCCATCCCATCCCTCAAGGCGATCGACTTCACAGCATGCATGGAGCATTTGCGACCCTAAAACCTGAAATTCATTTTAAAATCCAATCATGTCAGAAATCAAATTTTAACTCATGCTGACGTTCATCAAACTGCGTTTGGTTGAAGTTGAAGTTGAAGTTGTGTGTGTATATATATATATATAGGTATGTATATATGTATGTGTCCCATGCATGCATGTTGACATAGATAAATCTTGCATCCCTCTCGAGTTATTGTTGAGGTCAACACTGGTGAGGGATACGAGCCTGGTGTTAAGAAGTTGAGCTGCATTGTTGATGTAATCCACAGTACATGACGAGGAAGACCCATTTCTGCCATAAACAGTCGCATCACCTGGAGAGCACCCCATTGGAGGCCAACCCAAACAAGATCATCTTTCTCGCTAGTTCCTTGCTTGTGGAGAGTACTCTAGTTTTTAATTTAATTTAATTTAATTTAATTTTTTTTAGAAAAAAGAGTTACTAGCATGAAGTGAAAATAAAGAAGATGTTATAATTTAATTAATTGATTTTGAAACTAATTAAGAAAAAAACCCACCTTTAATTGCTGAGAAAAACGTTGAATAAGAACAATGGCATCTTGTTCTGGGGTGTAAATGCGGCTTGCAGGTTATGATAGCGACACGAAGTAATTATTATTGTAATGCCACCCATTCCTACTGAATAAATGCATCTATTTAGGTAATTGACGGCAGGATTTTTGTCCCTTAACATCCCACTAATTAATACGGTCAACTATATATAGCTCGGTGATCCAGCAGCCGTGGATCCATGCTAAGTTCAAGCCCTAAAAAAGGCTGGAATGTTGTGCACAGAGAAGGTATAAAGAACTTGTAATTAACTCAGGCAATAAGAAATGTTATGTCGTGCTGCTACTGCTATCTACCATCATTACCGCTATGTCGGTTAATCAATCATCCTCTTGCTTGGCTAGCTAGTGATACCCACCACTACACGCCTTGACAGGATCAGGACTATAACCATCTAAATTGAAAAACATTAAACGGTTAACCATCATCCCAAGAGGTTTGCTCTCTCTCTCTAATTTCAGGTTCAAGTCCTCATATGATGGCCATTGAAGGCTTACATGATCGTTAACTTCAGGACCCGTGGGATTAGTCATGATGCGCGCAAGCTGGCCCGGACACCCACATTAATCTAAAAAAAAAACATTAAACGGTTAAATGAATTTTTAAGCTTAAAATTACATATATTAATATTATTTTATACTTAATTTTTATTAAATAGAATATAAATGGTGAGATGTAAACTCATAATTATTTAATCAACAATATTAATATTGTGTGGAATAATCTTTTAAATCTAAAAACTAAAAAAGTTAGAAGAAATCAATAAATAATTTATATAATTATCTAATATAACTGATTTCATTTATCTTCTTCTAGTTTCATGTTAACATCTTTTTTTTAAATGAATGTATGAATGTGTGTACACACGTGTTGTGTATTTTTAAAGAAATTTGTTAACTTTTAATTTAAAAGTCAAATATATATAAGAAAAGGGTTTAAAGAAAAATCTTAATCTAAAAATAAAACATGCATAAATTAAAATGTTTTTATCCCAAAATACAAATAGATAGGTATATTTGCAAGTTTGATGTCAACCAGGCTAAACAACAGTATGATGTAGACAAAGGGAAAAACGTAGAAATATATATGATGTAAAAATAAAATATGTATAAGATTTAAGGCCAGCATTTCTTCTTTCATCCTTCACTCTTCTCAAACAGTTCCTTCAGTCTTATCCTTTCCTGCGGATTCACATGGAAAGAAGTTAGCTTTCAGGAATTCGAAAATATGAAAACAAAAAGGGATCTGTTTTAGGAAATGAAGGTAAAGGTCCCTTTCCTGTGATCCAACGCATTAAAATGAGCTTCTCAAAGAGTCTCCTAGAAAAGTTTTCTGCCTCCAGCTAGCCCGGTTGGTGCTTATCTCTTTACATTAGCGTGCCTCCACAGATGTTCGTGCTGTTTTTCCTTACATATTTGTCGCATGTGACAGGATGCTAACCCTGTCTTTTCCTTCCAGGTCGCCATTTCTCTTTACATGCCATCAGCTTTGGGACGACTGGCACTGCAACATCTATATTTAATATTTTTATCAATGAAAGTTTTTTTTATCAGCATAAGATACATATTTTATCAATAATTAACTTATTAATAAAATTATTAATTGAAATGCTTTGTTAATAAATTTCTGTAATTTCTGTAATAATATAAAACTATTATTATTAACAGATTTATTGATGAAACATACGCATAAAAAAATTACTCATTTTATTATATCGATGTATCCCTTGAAAAATACCATTGGTAATCTCATTAGTCATTATTTAAAAATATTTTAAAAAATTTATTTTATAAAATTATAAAATAATTAAATTAACATAAATCAAAACTCTGTAATATATACTCAAAATGCTTGGAAAAAAAAGAAAAAAAAATCTTACCTTAATATAGTTGCAAATAAAGCCAATGAAAAAGAAAAAATTTCATAAAGCATATTAATTAAAAAAATTGAGAGGATAAAAGAAAAAAAAAAGACATACCGAGCATGAAAAAGAAGAGAAGAAGATGATGAAAAAAAAAGAAGAGAAAGAAGTAAATATTGATATTTTTTATATATAGTGAATAAGAAGTACAAGGAGAAAAAAAATAAGAAATGAGTATGTCTCTTGTGAAATAATAGAATTCAGGTTTTTTATTGAGGCGTGTTAATAGTAGTTTTAATGATAGATAATTAAATATTAATTTTTTAAATTATTTTATTGATAATTTTGTTTATCATATTTAATTTAAATCTTCAATTTAAAATAACCCAGTTAAAATTATTAAATTTGGAATTAAGTCATAAAACCGAAAAAACCCTACGAAAAACAAAACAAAACAAATTAAAAACTCCAATCCCAGTTAGCCTAGTAGTAAATGATAAGATTAAAGACTGGATCACTAAAAAAAACAAATAACCTGAGTCAATTTGTCAGACTTATAATCTAGATTATCAAATTAAAACAACCTCATAATGAGTGAGCTAGTTTAACATTGATTAATTTACAACTTTAGTCATTAGACTAGGACAATCCTATGAAAAATAAAATAAAACAAATTATAAAACTTAATTCTCAATTACCATGTGAACTTAATGTTAAACAATGAAAATCATAAAAATTATAATTAAAAAAATAACATGAAAAATGAGCTAGAACAACTCAAGTTAACTCTTCAAGCATTATCTCTGGTCATAAAACCAGAATAACATGATAAAAATCAAACTGAAATAAATCATGAAGGTTGATTTCTAATTAAACACAATATTAAGTGGTAAATATAAGAAAAGAGTCAAATACAAAAAAAATCAGTTGGATTATCTTGTTAAACCTACGACCCGGGTCATAAAATGAGGACAACTCAGTAAAAAACAAATTCATTGTTGAAGGACTAATAACATTGATCATGAAATTAAAATAACCATCACAAAGAAAATAAAAAAATAACTCGATTTAATCGGGGTTAAAATGTTAAAACCATGATATTGATTACAAGATCAAGATATCTCTTATGAAACACAAATCAAAATAGGTTCCAAAGCTTGATTAGCAACTAATTCAGTATTGAATAATGAATTAAAAAAATAATAAAAAGATAACTTAAGTCAGTTTAGATTAATCTATTAAGTATTATTATCGACCATAAGATCAAAATAACACAATAAAAAATAATCAAAGATAACTCATTAAAAAAAAAAATTTAATATTAAAATACGAAATTAAAAAAGAAACATTTATAAAAAAAAAAGAAAAAAATAAAACATTATTTAAATTAACCGGCTTTACCATAAATTTTTTTCTATTACAGAGTCTGTTAAGATTAGAGTTTCATGTAAATTTATTTTATAATTTTCATTAAAGTACTGGAGTTTCATGAAATTTTGAAATTTTTATAATTTTTTGAATTATTTTAATATTTTCATGTAAAAAACATATTTTTTTAATATTTATTGTTAAAATACTTTTAGTTAATTCTCAGAGGATAGGTCAACTTAAGTGTTTTTTTTTTTTTGTCTAATAAATGCAACCTGGTAGGAATAATTAGATCATGAATACAATGATGAAAGTTGAAAGTTAAATCTATCAATACTTTCCGAAATAACAAAACTGTTTTTCTAGTAGCAGTTGGAGTAGATTCACCGCAAGAACTCACAGGTTCACGTTCTGCTCTGGCACGGTCTCGGTTTCAGATAACAGACTCCCGAAAAGAAAAAGACCCAAAATGAGCATTTCAAAAACCCTGAAAAGGCGGGAGTAGTGAGCTAAAAGAGCCCTCGAAACCCATGAAAGACATCCTCTAATCTCTCTCCTTCTTCTCCCCAAAACAATAGAAGCAAACGAACAAAAAAAACTACACCGAAAGGAAAGGAAAGGGAAAATATCTGTTCAAATCCGTCCATGTCCCAAAAGTCCCATTCTCAGGTATGTTCTTTTCGTTCCTTTGTCTCTCTCTGTTTTGCATCTTTGAACAGCAACTAATATCGTAGCTGCATTTACTATCTACAAAAATATTGTACTCCCCAAAGAGAAAAAGGAAAAAGAAAGAAAAAAAATTTTGACGGTGGATTTTGAAACTGAATCGCGGAAGAAAAGGAGCGGGGTTTTTGGACACGTGTACGGTGGGATTACAATGGTGCTTCCCAAGGAGATAGATGATCCCATTTCTCTACCTTCTCCTCCTTCTCTTGCTCCTCCTTTCGAGCTACGATTTCATCTTCCTGATCTCAAGCTTGCTGTTAGAATATGTGCCTCATTTTCATCACCATCATCAGCTTTTCATTCCCTTTTTAAATGAAATATTTTTCATTTCTTCTTTTATTTTCTCCTCGAATTGAGACTAAAAGTAGTGGGGAAAAGGAAAGTTATGCAGAAAATAAATGAACTTCGGATGGAATATTCTGAATTTTGCTTTTATTTTCTCTTTAATAAAGAAAACCCAGTTCTTTTTAAACTCGGAATTTAAGTAAATCTCTTGCCTTTGCTTATTCAATTCAGCGAGTGGAATGGATTGTTCCTGTTTTGCGGTTTATTTTTTTGATTTTAAAAAAATATTTTGAATTGAATTTGATGTAAAAACTCAGGATTTCACGAAGACCAGAGAAGTCGGTGAGTTCCTCAGTGGGGCCTTAGCTGGGGCTATGACCAAAGCTGTACTTGCTCCTTTAGAAACCATCAGGTTGGTATTTCCTCTGTTTCTTCTTATTTCTATAGCACTTGTGTTATTGTTTTTCTATAACCAGATGTGTCGGTTAGCACATTACTTAAGTAGAACTTGTTGCTATTGTTAGTTTCTATTGAAGTCAGTGCAAAGTGAGTTTGAGGTCAGTTATTGAAGTATAGCTCTTCTTGTAACATTTGAAATCGAAGCTTAATGATCGGAGGTCTGAAACTTAAGAAATTTGGTCGCATGAACTAATGTACGTTATTGATTTTGAGATTTCAGAACTCTTACCAATTTGCTAGCATAAATCAGTATTTGTAACATGAAACCAACCAAGTCATGCTGAGATGTCGAGACCTTTCAAGCCTTTACTTATGCATGCTAACTATTTGGAAATGTTTGATTTGCTGATAACTATTTCATACTGCCTCGACCAGTAACTCATGAAAATTCTCCCGTTTTGTTACTTGCGAGATATGCAGAGCAAGAATGGTGGTTGGTGTTGGATCCAAAAACATTCCTGGTAGTTTCCTGGAGATAATTGAGCAGCAGGGTTGGCAAGGACTGCGGGCAGGAAATGCAATCAGTATGCTTCGTATAATTCCCACTCAGGCAGTTGAGCTTGGAACATTAGAGTGTGTCAAGCGAGCAATGACATCAGCACAAGAGAAATGGAGTCAGAGTGAATGTCCAAGGGTGCAGCTTGGTCCTGTTAGTTTGAACTTCTCTCTCTGATGGGTTTCTCCAGTTGCTGTTGCTGGTGCTGCTGCTGGAATTGTTAGCACACTTGCATGCCATCCTTTTGAAGTCTTGAAGGTATTTTGCATTAAAAGGCATTGCCCTTGAAACCGAAATTGGAAAAATTCAGCTTGAATTTCATTAAGCATTAAGCCACTATCCTCTGTTTTACTCCATATTCATTTGGATGATATGTGTGTAACGTCATACCCCTCCCAGGATCCTGCTTTGACTTGGATCATATGGTGTATTGATATACCTTTATGCTTTGTTTTAATTAATGGAAATTAGATGTTATACTGGGTCACAACATTTTCCTTCTACAGTTTTAAGTTTGAAGATCTTTGAGAGCCGAGACACCACGCACACAAAGTCTTGTTTATCTCTATTTTCTAGTTGAAGCCGATTGTAACTCTTGTATTTCGTACAGGATAGATTGACTGTAAGCCGTGATATATACCCTAATTTAAGCATTGCCATTAGTAAGATTTACAAGGATGGAGGGGTTGGAGCCTTTTATGCTGGCATTTCACCGCACTGATGGGCATGCTTCCATACAGTACATGCTACTATTTCATGTACGAGATGATGAAGACATCTTATTGTGAAGCAAAGAATAAAAAGTCCCTAAACCGTCCAGAGATGTTCCTAATTGGAGCTTTTGCAGGTGAGAAAACAAGTATATTTCAAATTCACTTTTATTTTCCACAATAATTTAGAGAAAAGGGTTGCCTGCTTCATATCTCACAGGGAAAGGGAGGAGATCTCTCGTAAATTGCAATTACAGGGCTCCTAGAGCCTAAATGATTAGATAAACATGTTCTAACTGATTGGTGTTGGTATCTCGTCTTTTCTATTAGCTGATTGGTAATCAATTTACGTTTTGGATGCCTAGGTTTTACTGCTAGCACCCTTAGCTTTCCATTAGAGGTGGCCAGGAAACGACTAATGGTGGGAGCTCTGCAGGGTAAATGTCCACCCCACATGGCAGCAGCCCTCTCAGAAGTAATTAGGGAGGGGCTGAGGGGACCTTACAGAGGGTGGGGTGCAAGCTGTTTAAAAGTGATGCCTTCCTCTGTCATCACTTGGATGTTTTATGAAGCCCGGAAAGATGTACTGCTTGTTGAGAAACGACTTTTATAGCAGCTTTGGCAAAAAAATCCTGCATCATGTTCCTTCGGAGGCAAATGGTGGGATCATTTTATCATAAAGATCCTGGTGAATGTTCCGAGGACCTCTTGTTGAATCTCACATGTTTATGGATAATCATCGTTATAGGATTGGGCTATCCTTTTTCTGTAATGCCCATTTCGATTTCTGACCCAAGCTAAAATTTATCAGCCGAGCTTCGAAATGGAAAAATTTTGGCCTCTCGTAATCTTTGATATGTACCAAACAGGTTCTTGATCTTGATGTCATGAGTTAACAAAATTCTGTTTTCCGCGTACCAGAGTACGTTTTTGTCACTGAGTTGCATTATTCAATCCAAAAGGGAGGGATTGGTATGCGCTTTAGAACTGAAGTTTGAAAAAGATATGTTTTATAAAAATTATAAATTTTTCCTAAATAGGAAGGGTCGTACCTAAAGGTGATACGGTGACGTTTTCATCACCCAGAGGGATAAGCCAGGCCGCTGCTGAAAAAGAAAATCAAGCAGAAGCTACGGTGTCGTTTAACTGGTCTCCCTCTTGGCGCTTTGATTTTGTTCCTGTGCTTCTTCCCTCTCTTCCTATAAATAGAGCGAGCTTCCCATTTCCCTCCTTTCTGCAGCGGGCGCTAACCTTTTCCATGCCCCCCCCCCCCCAAAAAAAAAAAACCCCTAATCTTCCACAATTAAGAAGAAAAACCCTAGAAATTTGAGCCCTTCTTTTCCTTCTGTTTTAATCGATCCTTTAACAAGTAAATAGACAAGGAAATGGTGAAGAGGGAAGTATTATTAGATAGATGGAGAACCATCGAGGAAGAAGAAGTTCACGCCGACGATGGCGATAATCCAGTCATACGACGCCGTCTTCACCTCCTCAAAGAACAATGGTCTCTCTCTTATTTTCTCCCCTCAATATCACTATGCTTTTATTACTGTATTCTTATTGTTAAATTAGGTTTATTTTTATTTTTTATTTCTTAATTATAGGTTTTCAGACACATTTAAGTACTTGATTAGTTTGCCCGGAGAAGAACATATATGGTGTGGAAATTTTGATTTGATGGGCCCACTTTTAGAGACATTTTACAATTACTACAAAGATGACCGGCCGGACTCTCCTCTCCGGCTTCTGTGGAAGAGGATGTCTGGTGAAATGCGGCATTGCATCCAGTGTGTATCTCAGCATCATCACGCTCAAGAGATGTATGACAAGGAGTACGAGATGAGTTCTATTGGGCCACTTCTTGAGGTGTTAAGGAGTATTGATGAGGAAAGGGTGACTCAGCATCTGAGAGAGATTAATGATAGATTGAAGAAGCAGGACTGTGATCATTTGCGTGATAATGTTGATGTTGTTAGTCTCATGTATGAGGTATCATTGTTATTATGGACTGGTGTGTTTGTTTCTGCTTTGGTTTTTGCTTAATCTTTAATGTTCATTACCTTTTGATGACATGTATGAAAGATGCCAATACAAAGTTTCACTATGCTTCAAGCATTGCATATAAGTAAGCAATTTTATAGTTGGTGTACTAATAGGAGTGCTCTCAAAATTATTTGAGTATAATAACTATTTAATTGGAAAAAAAATGGAGTCTTTGTGATCGTTTCAGATGTCTAGTATCCAAATTGTATATTATGGTTTGCTGGGTTCTAGGTAGAACAAGGGAGAAGAGTTGTGTGTTTCTTCTTTGAAAATGCTCTTTGATTTCTTTTCCAACCAGCTTTTGCTAATCTTTTTTCTTTGGAATGGCGATTGCATGCTTGTGTGCTTTTTGCTGTTTACTGAATCACAGGTCTTGATGTTTCCTGTCTTACTGGATGATCAATCTTTGCTATCTGAATTTGAATTATTCATCGAAGCAGTCGATAATATGCATGAACTGGCTTTATCTGGACATCAACAGTTTCCGGTATTTTGTTGGCCGAGTCTGCCTTGACACAGTTCCGTTGCTTTCTTTATCCCTGTCTTTCTTTCCATTCTCATAGGCCACATCTGATGTTTCAGGGTGTTTATGCATTGCTTTTTCTGAATAGAAGAGTACGCACTGTTGGTAGACGTTTAGCACGATCTATGGAGAAATTGAGGTACTGTTTAAATTAAATAACATGTACAATCTAATTGGAATTTTTACTTGCATGAAAGATTACAATCATTGGTGTACCACATTATATGATCTATAAGTCATGAATGAAGCACTATTGTCATCTTCCAGATTGTGGCCATCCTTACTGCAAAAATGCTACCTTCTAGTCATGTCAACATCAATTGGGGATGCAGGGTTCACTATATATTCTTTCTGATTAATATACCCTGTTTCTGTGTAGGGGAGCAACAGATTTGGAACCTTTGCAGCCGTTACTGAAAAAATTTATTGGGTTTTTAGAGACAGAAATACTGCCGTCAGCATCTAAGACTTCGAGGCCAAGAGCACAGATGGAGCGCCTATCCATATGGCTTGGAATCACATCATTGTACGAAGCGGTGACTATAATCTTAACCTTAAACTACTCTTTCAACTTTCTTTTTTCTGTCTCTTTTCCACTCTCCCAATGACGATACTTACACTTCTGTTTTATGAAGACTTGAGTTCCTAGAACCTCCAGCTTTTGAAGAAGGCATACTGGAGTGCTATCCCATTTTTTTTGATATTGTGCTCAACCATATCAGTGGTGATTCAGCCGAATTTTCTCATGCAGTAAGCTGTTTGAAAGAACTCTTCAAAATGCTTGGTAAGGCAGAAGTACCTCTTCTTCTGTGTTCTTTTATTTAGTTATTATTTTTATATTTCAATTAGTATTGATTTAATGATGGAGTGATCCTTTTCCTGCTCTTTGTTTCTCTTAAGGTTGCAAACTCTGGCTGAGGTCTACGTTGTCTCCAAGTGTGATGCGTAACACATTACTGGGCCAGTGTTTCCATACTCGAAATGAGAAAATCCATAAAGACATTTTAGATCTTTTTCCACCTTTTCTGCAGGCATGTCTGGACACCATCCTGCCATCTTCTTTACCCTGGGCCCTTCATCAATGATTCTTTACTCCCCTTGTCATTTATACAATTAATTGTGCCATGTATTTTTCTTGACATTACTGATGTGCAGAAGTTTATCTGTCCAGTCCCTTGAGGCTTTGCAAGATGGGGAACATGAAAAGCAGCGAAGGCACTTCCTTTATTTCCTACTCCATCAAGTTCCCGTGAGCAGCAACTTCAATGTTCTTACAAGAAAACTTGCATGCAAGGTTTTTATCACTTCTAGATTTCCATTTTAAGTTTCTGTTGTGGATAGTTATGCTGTTTTATCTCATTAATGCTATTACTAATTGCCGTTTCAGATAGCCCTTCTTATCATACACCGAGGTTACAAGATGAACCCACCATGCCCCCCTTATGAATGTGCTCATATGTGGTATGTAGCGTTGAATCCTCTATATTTGTCGATGGTCATAAATTGGAAGCTCCTTTTCCTTATTGATAATATTTTTTATATTTTTCCTACAATTAATATTCAGGGATTTTACCATGGAATTAGGGGTTGAAGATATGGCGTGGCTTAAGTTTGGACTTGCCTTTTAAGTCTGGCTAGAAATGTTTTAGAAAAAGAGATAGTAGGTATGGGGAGAGATTTTTATGGGAAAAATCATATGCTGTCAAAGGTGGAGGTTCTTGGAAGATAATTTTTTTTTTGAAGCATTATTCACTGTGCTGTTTTACCTCTATTTTTAGAACTCAGGGATTTACACTTTCCATTTTCCTTATAAAAAGGAGCAAAGAAGAAAATTCATACATTTTTTTGAATTGTCTGCTTCTCTTTGGCATCTCTTCGTCACTTAAAATTCCTGCTTGTGTGAAGTTTGAAGGCTCCTAATGTAATGTTATAAAGATTTAGAATTTGAAAAAGATGGTTGGGGGTTTTCACTTATGCATGCTTTAATATAATCTGATTGAACGACTGCTCTTAAGAGGAATCAATGTGCATGGATCACTTATAGCAATCGTTTTAACAGGGGCCCTTCACTTGTGGCAACTCTGAAGGATTCATCACTTCATAGTGCTCTCCGGCAACCTGCATTTGATCTTATACAGATTATTTTGGTTTCTGATGCTGCTGCCTTGCTAAGTACAATGTGGAGTAACCACACAATTATTGAAGCTGATACAAACATTTGTCTTGAGCTGAATGATGATGTTAAAGATGAAGATAGGCTTCCATTTGTTATTGACATTGAAGATACGGATGGTATATGTTGGAGTGTATTCAGTGCACAGAGCAAGATCGCCTCTGAAGAGCACAGAGGATGGATGTGCATTCCCATGTTATGGATTGATGTTTTAGTTGATATGGACCCATCAGTCCTTCCATTGCCATTTTTGAAGGCTGTTTTCTGGGCTCGATCTCATTTGACAATGGTAGAACCTGAAACCAGTGTGCAAACAGTTAGAACCTGGCTTTCTACTTCAGCCACAGAAATCTCCACTTCATTTGGGTGGAAGGTTCCGACAGGTTTTGATGATGGTGGGGTTGGAAAGGAGTCAAAAAACTCTATCAAAGTGTCAGTGATGCATCTTCCTTTAATACGAACATTCAACAGGTATCAGGCAATTCTTTATCTTACTGTTAGTTTATGTCTTCATGCTATAGCAACGCATGTTATAGGTGTATACTAGACTTGCCAGTCCATTCTTGGTTGATGACTCTGGATGCTTCCTCAGGTTAACCACACACTTTTTAGCTCTAATGAGGCTAGGGGAATTACGGAATCAATGGACTTGGGAGCCAAGCATGGCAGAGAGCTTGATCCTTTCACTTTTGGATTCTAATGATGTATGCAATGATCATTTATCATAGTGGTCAACATCAAGTGAGTGATTGGTCTTCTGTGAGTATCTGCGCATAATCTTTTGTTGCTTGATGCAGGATGTGAGACAATTTGGCAAATGTATCTTGGAGCAGGTCTCAAGCACACGGGGTCTTGCATGTGGTTTGAAGTTTCTTTGCTCCAGCGGTGCTTCTTTGGCGGCCATGTTTTTAGGCTTGAGACATGCTTTGAAAGTGGTGAGTGGTCACTGATAACATTTCTTTTGTGTAAGTCATTTGAAAGTGCTAATGTTTTGTTGCTTTTTTATTTTCCTTCCATTTTCATAATTTTATAAAGCAAGCATTGTGCCAAGGACTTGTATCTAATTTCAGTCAGATCAAATATATAAAATTTATTTCTGTACACACTTACTTGATTAAATGGATTAATGCATGCTTTTCAAGGTTCTAAGTGGTCCCTTTCTTTTTTTCATCCCTGGTGCTCTCTCTAAGCAATGGTCTTTTTGACTGTGTTCACAATAGTTGGCTTGAAAAGGCTGCTGTCTTTGTGACAGTTATTTGTACAAAAGGGTCTGATATTCTGTTAACAGCAAATGACTGTAAACTCAAGTACCTTTGTGGAGTCCAATCCTTGACTTGCCTGCTGCTAATCTGGTCTCTATGTTCTTTCATATATCATTTTTTTCAAGCTTCTATGGCTTAACCAGATTCTTTTTATTGCTTTGTTTAATAATTTTGCACTTCTACAGGTTCAACTGGATTCTGTTGTATCGAAGTTTCAGACTTTACAACATCTTTTCTTTGTTCTGTGCAAACTAATTAAAGGGGATTTACATAAACCAGATTTGCCACAAAATTCATCTGATGACTCAACAATCAGAAAGTACTCTTCCCAAGGTGGATTTCTGACACATCCGGTCTTTGATTCTTCTTGTTCAAACATTGATGGACATTCATTAAATGATGACTTGAAATTGCAAGAGAAATTTCGCTACTTACTATCAAGAATTGCATGGCCATCAATTCGGATGTTCTTGGTAGAAGGAAAGGCATTTATTGATTACAGTCTTTGTCAGGTATTACAGAGTTGACATTAATGAATGTTTCTATTTAGCCTCTCTGTGTGTGTGGCTGGATGTGTCTGGTGTGTCAGTGTTCACGCTACTTTCTTGTAGATAATTAGCTGATGTTGTTGAAGATATCAAATCAGCTCTGCCATTTAACTGACAAGTGACATTGAGTAGGCATTCTTTATCTCTTCTTGTTTCAGATGACATGTGTCCGTGTGCTTGAGATCCTCCCTGTTGTTTTTGAGAGACTTTTCCAACCTTTGTTTAAACATGCATGGGATAATGGAAAGGTGGTGGAAAATCCATCCAACTTTGGATGGCTTTATGATCTGATGGACTGGGGAAAGTCATCGCTTAAAGTTGTAGTTGTCTACTGGAAGCGAACAGTAATTTATCTACTCAATCTGCTTAAAGGCTTTTGCAGTAATGCTTCTGAGTTGACCGTCAGGGCCATTGAAAAACTTATTTCATGTGGTGAGCTTTTTTATTTATGCACATATTGCTTTCTTTTTCACGCTGTTGATTATTTATCATTTTGCTTCATTTTCTTTTGATGTTTTATGTCTTCTTTATACAGATAATATAAGCATTGATCAATTGACAGAACAAGTATCACACCTTCAGGTTGCATTATCCAAGGGAGTTTCTTTTGATAATGTAATGACCACTTCAAATCCAAAAGCTCCAGATGTGCTTCCTGTTCCTGTAGAGGATGCTGATGTTCAAATTCTAGACTCAGTATCAGTGAGTGATAAGAGAAATAAAAGTGATGTGATTGTAGTTTCAGATGATGAAGCTGAAAAACAAATTTCACCTGTTAAGGTGGCTGTTTCCACAATTGACTCATGTCAAATAAGTTTGGATAGCAAGAAAATTGCTCCTGCTGATAGAAGTGTTTCACAGACTGATACTGAAAATAAGGGATCTAGAAATGAAACCTCAAGGGATCTACTGGATGACCTCCAACAAAAAGATGCATTAGACATTACCAGTCTCACTTCTCAGAAGCTGGATTCTGATAAATTAAGAGGCAAACAACCTCCTCATCTCAAATCAAAAGGTGGATCTAAATGCAGTAAAAATGTTCCTCTTTCATCCCAATGTAGAATTGATCTGAAGAGTCCCGAGTCTGTCAGCTCAAAAAGCTTGAATGAAGCTGGCAGCAGCATGATTTCTGAAACAAGAGATTCAATACTGAAGGAGTTGGTGCGTGACACTGGTGCGGATCCACCAGAGGCTGGAGTAAAATCTGTGAGGCAGCAGCAGTTTAATCTGACAAAGTTAACTGCCACTGTTCCTAAACGACAAGTTATTCAACTTAAAACGCCTGCTGGGAATAGATTGGGAAATTTACAGAGATTGGAGGCTGGAGTTAAAAGATTCAAGCCTCCTAGACTTGATGAATGGTATAGACCCATTTTGGAAATAGATTACTTTGCTATAGTGGGATTAGCATCTGCAAGAAAAGATGAGAATCGGACTGTTAGTAGATTAAAGGAGGTTCCTGTGTGTTTCCAATCACCAGAACAATACGTTGACATTTTCCGGCCACTTGTTTTGGAGGAGTTTAAAGCACAGTTACGCAGTTCCTTTTTGGAGACGTCTTCATGGGAGGAGATGTATTATGGCAGTCTATCTGTGTTGTCTGTTGAAAGGATTGATGACTTTCATCTTGTCCGGTTTGTCCACGATGAAAGTGATTCTACATCATCTAGAAGCTTTTCTGAAAATGACCTTCTTTTGCTAACTAAAGAAGCTCCAGAAAATGCATCCCATGATGTTCATATGGTTGGAAAGGTATTTTACATCTCTAGCATTCTGTTGAATGATGTGTTGGTGTCATGTTCTGGGTACATATCATGAATTTCTTGTCTGCTGAATACAGATGCAGATTTGTTTTGATCCTGCCAAGTTTATAAGTTTTAGGTTATATGTCTATATTATGCTAAAGCAACCTGTTCGATTCTCAGGTGGAGAGGCGCGAAAGAGAGAATAAAAGAAGGTCAAGTATACTCCTCATCAGGTTCTATTTTCTAAATGGTTCTTTGCGTTTAAATCAAGCTAGGAGGCAACTTGTCGATCGTAGCAAATGGCATGCAAGTCGCATCATGAGCATTACACCTCAACTTAGAGAATTTCAGGCTCTATCATCAATAAAGGGCATTCCCATCCTTTCAGCTATCTTAAAACCTGTCAATGATTCTCTTGGTAATAATGAATCGAGAGAACTAGGTCTGAGTAATCTTTCTCAGCCCTTGCAGCAGACACTGAAGTCATCTTTTAATGACAGCCAACTGCAAGCTATAAGTGTCACGATTGGATCAACTATTTTGAAGAAGGATTTTGATCTGTCTCTAATACAGGGTCCTCCAGGTTTGTATTTCAACATGGCTTAATTGATAGTGGATCTAACCCCTTTTATTTTTGTTCCTAATGTGTTTTGTTTTTCTTTTTGAATAGGGACTGGGAAGACCAGAACCATAGTGGCCATTGTCAGTGGCTTGCTTGCTTCACTACAAGGAACAAAGGATACAAAAAATTCTCTAAAGGGGCATTTGAAACAAGGTAATGGTTTGTGCATTACTTCAAGGCCAAAGATTAACCAGTCTGTTGCAATTGCCAGGGCTTGGCAGGATGCAGCATTGGCTAGGCAGTTAAACAAGGACGTGGAAAGAAATGAAAAGTCTGTGGAAAGTTCTTTTAGGAGAAGGGTGCTAATCTGTGCCCAATCAAACGCTGCTGTTGATGAGTTGGTGTCAAGAATTTCCAGTCAAGGACTTTATGGCAATGATGGGAAAATGTACAAGCCATATCTTGTAAGGGTTGGCAATGCAAAAACAGTTCATCCAAATTCACTTCCATTCTTTATCGATACACTTGTTGATAATCGTCTTGCTGAAGAGAGGATGCATTTGAGTGATTCTAAGAAAGATTCAGGTATAGGCTCTTCTGCAGCATTGCGTTCTAATCTGGAAAAGTTAGTTGATTGCATTAGGTTCTATGAGGCTAAGCGGGCTAACTTGAAGGATGGAAATTTGGACCTCAAAAATTCTTTGGAAGATGAATTGCATAAAGAGGATGAAACAAAGCAAATGTCAGATTCTGAATTAGAGATCACACTAAAGAAATTATATGAAGAAAAGAAACAACTTTTTAAAGATCTTAGTGCTGCTCAGGTGCAAGAGAAGAAAACTAGTGAAGAAATCAGAGCAATGAAACATAAGCTGCGGAAGTTGATATTAAAGGATGCTGAAATAGTGGTAACCACATTAAGTGGATGTGGTGGAGATCTCTACGCAGTTTGTTCTGAATCTATGTCAAATTATAAATTTGCTTGTCCATCTGAACATACCCTATTTGATGCAGTTGTCATTGATGAAGCAGCTCAGGTAAAAATCATTATGCTCATTGTTTGTTTTTTTAAAGTTACCCATTTTATCTGCATAACATTCCTTTCATTGCTTCATTTTTAAACTTTCTTCATCTCTTGCAGGCACTGGAACCTGCTACTTTGATTCCTCTTCAACTTTTAAAGTCGAATGGGACAAAGTGCATCATGGTAAGGACTGTGTGCTCCGTTATTTTAAAGGCATCTTGTATATTTTAGTAGTTATACTTATGTTGTCATTTTTATGCAAGGTTGGTGATCCAAAGCAGCTTCCTGCAACAGTTCTCTCTAACGTTGCAAGCAAGTTTCTTTATGAATGTAGCATGTTTGAGCGTCTACAAAGGGCTGGTCACCCAGTAACCATGCTTACCAAACAGGTGAGCCTGGATTTTTCCCCCTCAAAACTTGACTTAAATTCTACGGTGTTTTCTATATCTAATGATACGGTTAAATGCTTGAAATCATTAACGAGAACTGACTTTTGGGCTTGGGCTGTCGGATATTAACTGTCAAAATATTCACCTATGTGCTTTGGAAAGCTGTGAAATAGGAATATTGGGCTTGTTTCTTTTTTCCAATGTTTTTTTTTAAAGGTATGGTTGCAACCACAGATTTATTATCACACGGGATGCAGGGTGTTCACAGGAAATATTTTGGTCTGTGCTTTGTTTTATTGCATTATCATCCGCTATAAGTATAACAACAATAACAAATTATTAAATGTTTCTAGGACATTTAGTTCATAACATTTTCTTCTGGCTGATTGCAATTTTTTTTTTGAATGTTAAGCAATAGTAAAGCTAGTTGGTAAATCTGCCATGAATGTTTGGGTTAAATACACTGAGTTAAAGAAATGCTCACCTCAAGGCAACTGTTGTGGGATGGCATAGTTTTTATAGCCTTTTTATGATGCAGTAATGCTTTAGGGACCTGCAAAAGGCTATGCTTAGCTGATATTAACATTTCCTCACATCTTGACTTTTTTTTCTTTTCTATCATTGGATGGTATCATGTTTCTTGATGTACTCTCTTATTGTGTGTATTTTCCTGTTTCTGTTTAATTTTCTCGTCCAATACTTGTTGCATAAACTTTATGCTTGACTAAAGGTATGTGTTCTTTTGGCAATCAACTGCAGTCAGGTTAGTTTGGTGAAAATATTGTCAGTAAATGTTCTTTGATGAAAATATGGGGCTATAAAATAATACAAGAATTTGATGAAAATTTGAAGATATTTGTACTGATTTTGCCAACTTCCTACTGTTTCAGTATAGGATGCACCCGGAGATTTGCCGGTTTCCCTCCTTGCACTTTTATGATTGCAAGTTGATGAATGGAGAGAAAATGTCAAACAAATCAGCATCATTTCATGAGATTGAGCTTCTTGGCCCTTATTTATTCTATGACATTATGGACGGTCAGGAGCTTCGCGGTAAAAATTCTGGTGCATCGTCCCTTTATAATGAACGTGAGGCTGAAGCTGCAGTTGAATTACTACGATTTTTTAAAAGGAGGTATCCATTTCTTTTCCAGAGAAAGCACCACCACATCTTCCTTCGTTTCAGTTCTTTGTTCATGAATAATATAATTTAAATACCTTCTTTAGGTACCCATCCGAGTTTGTTGGTGGTAGAATTGGCATCATAACTCCATACAAGTGCCAGCTCTCACTTCTGCGCTCTCGTTTTTCTAGTGCATTTGGATCATCTGTAGTCGCTGATATGGAGTTCAATACTGTTGATGGTTTTCAGGGCCGAGAGGTTGATATACTGATACTTTCCACTGTTAGAGCAGCTAACTCAAGTATCTCTACTAATGGGTTGAGCTCCAGCAGTATTGGGTTTGTTGCTGATGTAAGACGGATGAATGTTGCCCTGACAAGAGCCAAGCTCTCCCTTTGGATTTTGGGTAATGCGAGGAGCTTGCAGACGAACTGGAACTGGGCAGCTCTAGTAAAGGATGCTAAAGAGA
Organism: Populus euphratica; assembly: GCF_000495115.2. NCBI lineage: Eukaryota > Viridiplantae > Streptophyta > Magnoliopsida > Malpighiales > Salicaceae > Populus > Populus euphratica. The sequence goes on from NW_011500005.1 coordinate 486,125, forward strand.
GAAACTTGGTCATCTCAGCGAAACAGCCATATGAATCCTTGTTCAAAACAGCTCCTAGGGATACTTGCAGGATAGAGAGTATAAGACAGTCAAAGCATGTTGAAAATTTTAGAGGCAGCGGCAAACTAGGCAAACAAAATGAACAGAAAGTGTACAGGGATAAAAACTCTATTCGTTCCGTTACTCGATGCGATGGTACTGTTGCTGGAGATGGTAAGGATTTCTATGTCCAGAGTAGCAAAAGAAAAGCCAGAGAGGAACATGATCTTCCAGGGAAAATGGATCTTTCAAACAATGACAAGTCTATAATTCCAGGGGAATCTGTTACTGGTGATGAAAGCAAGGGCACAGACAGAAGTCAGAAGAAACTTAGCTCTGGTAAGAAAGATAATTGTGCAAATTCAAAGAGTACTAGGGAGCGTTCTGAACATGAACTGGGTGATGGCCACAAAAAATTGAAATTGAGCTTGTTGAGGGGAGCTAAGAAATCTATTGAAGGTAAGAGAAGCCAGAAGAATTTGGACAGTTCTACATCCTCAGCTGAAGGCAGCCTCAAAAGTAAGGAGGTCAATGATGGTAGAGATCCTAATCCTGTAGATGTAATTACAAAGAGGAAAAAGCAACGTGAAGCTGTTGAGGCCATCCTAAACTCATCTCTCATTTCCTCCAAGAAGTCAGAACCATCAACGAAATCTATGTCTTCCAAAAGGCTTCCTTCTCCAACCTCAGTTGTAAGTGGTGGAATCAGACCACCCAAGACAAGAAAAGGTAAACTTTGCTTTTTTTCTGTAATAAGCACTGGAAATCTGTCCCAACCTCCCCAGTTTCAGTATGAGTGACATATTCGACTTGAAACATGTTCTTAGGAGTGTAAGAAAATACAATTCCACCTTAGATGTTTTGAACTTTTTTTTTTCAAATTCACCCCCATCTCTTTTAATTAGGATTTTGATGATTTTAAATGGCAGGTTGTTACTGATAGTTATATGAGAAAAACTGCTAATCCTATACTGGATGTATTTTCAGACATTCTAAAAGAGAAAACTGGATACTTTGTGTGAGTGGTGATGTTGTCGGATATCACTTTAAAATACTTGGCTGAAACCAACCCAATGCCATTTTCTACATGATGTTTGCCTGAAAAGCTTGTTTGAGGTAGCTTTTTTGTGTGCAGATGCTTGATATTTCCTCACCTGCCATTCTTATTTCACTTCTGGCAGGTCCGTGGTGACCTGAAAAAGGTTTATTGCAAAATCAGAGCCATCAGCACCACAGTAAAAGTGAATCTTTGTGATCCCAGTACGGTATGGTGAAGTTGAATTCCATTTCTGAGATTTTAGCGAAAGCCTAATTTATCATCCCTGTAATTTTTTGGAAGCTACAAGGAAGATAGGGGGGCAGTTGTAGTAAAAGTGAAGAAGCCCTACTTGATCTTGAATGTCAAGGTAAAGCATGGATTGGATAAGCTTGGTTTACGTCTTGTGGTTCATTGTCGCAGACCCCCAGGGCAATACAGCATTGGTCTTGAAAATATAGAAATAATACTAGCGTGGCTGATCATTGTGGATAAGTTTGATTTTTGGTTCATCACTGCATACGCTTGCTAGCTGTTTTTTTCCGGGTGAGTTTTGTCTAGAAAATCTAGTTCATAGTGCCTCTCTGATGATACCTTGTTCCGAGCGACCAAAACCCTGTACATACTGGTTCTTGTAAATACTTGGGATTTCAGCAATGCCTAGCGTGAAAGCTCAGATTTCTTGTAAGTTTTGCTCTCGGTCCTGCATGCTGATCACCCTAAAATAATGTATGCAAATTTATCATGTTTTTTTCCCAGCATGTGAAGATGTTGGGGATCTGGAATTTGTTTGGTGTAACCATTCTGCAAATATTCCAGTCAATGTATTGCTTTGATGTTTGATGCAATTAAACGTCGTAGAATTTGTGTTTATTTGCAAGATTTATTGCTGTTGCTTCAAAGTAAAAAGCAGGAGGATATGTCAATGCCGGATTTGTTCATGATCCATGAGCATAGCTTTCAGCCCGTCCTGTTTGTTTCATAGATCCCTGTTCTTTCCTTGCCGTTTATGTTTGTTGTGTTTTTATGCATTAAAATGCTCGTTCTCGTAGATTTGATCTTGAATGTTAGCTGACAACACTGTACTGTGGAAGGCATATGCAACCTTCGTCAGAGCACCGTGAGCATAAGGTAACTGGATCTATCAAAGCTGTGATTGACCATGAACGAGAAGGGATGATTTGAATACGACGGTAAGATATCTCGCCTTAGATTTTGTTGCCTTCGGGGCAACCCGCATACAGTAATAACACGAGGCATGCATCTGGTCAAGTGCAAGATTTCACGTGTAGTACCCTTGCAGAAGACGTACAGCTCCTCTCATGCTCTCTACGTTTCCTTCCCTTCCCTTCATGTCTCCACCAACCAGAGAGAGGATTGGCTGTCTCACCAACATTTTTTAATTCACACCTGCCCATCCGGCCACGAGAGTGTTGTTGGTAAGATGGTGGTGTTCGGTTAAGCTATTGAATTTGAACAAAACAATTAATTAATTAATTAATTTCTTTAAATTTTTTATCAAATTTAAATCCACAACCCGCAACATTGAGACACTGTAAGGTATGATACCGGCGTTGTAAAGGGATTACAAGAGGGGCCGAGGTCGAGAGAGGTTGGCGTACAAGTTGCATTAGGGAACGTCCATGTACATAGTGTTAAGTAACATGCAGATGCAATTCCAGATAGTGTATTAATGAGAAATATAATATAATTAATTAATTAGTGTATTAATACAACAGTAGCCAGCGAGTGAAGGCACATGCATGCAGACCACACAAATATGACAATATATATATATAGCAGTTTAGCTTTTTACCCCCCTTATTTCCTTCTCTATAAAAGAGGCCCACTTGCCGAGCAAGCTAAACATCTAGATCTCAACCGATTATTCCATTTTTGTTCCATATATAAATATTATAGCTAGCTACTTGTAGAGATTGTACACTAACAGTCTCTTGGACCTGCACACAGCGTTAAATTAGTTTGGATGTATTGCAATTGAAGTTGTTTGACTTGTTCCACAAGTACGTAGAAATCGGGGGGGACAAAAACGATGAAGTAAAACTACATGGTAAATTTATATGCAGTAAAATGACAGATATTTTATGGGGTAAATACATGTATTATGTCATGCATATCTATCTATCTTAGTGGTGAAGTAAATAATATTCATGATCCCCAAAGAAACATGAGCATGTGATGTTCATATATATGATCTAGCTAGCTGCTCATATTTGGCATGTGACCCCCCCAGTACCTTCTTTCTTCTTCTTCTTTTTTTTTATCGAACATGAAAAAAACACGTACTCGATGTATCCATCGATCGATCTAGCTATTATGCAAGTCCTGATTGGTGGTCCTCTCTCTCTCTCTCTCTATATATATATATATATATATATATAAGCCAGTAACCCTTGCTATGAGTTATTTTTTCATCTCGGGGTGGGGAAAAATAAACCCTCAGTCAGTCAGTCAGTTGGCCTATGCCTTGTGTACATTATGATCCCCACATGCCTATTCAAGTAACTAAGAGATGAAATCATGCAGTATATATGGACCCAAAATAATTATTTGCAGTATTTGGTGGGGCAGTGCATGCATGAATGATTGGAAAGGGCACATATTGATGATTGGATTTATAAGCACCGCATGCACGCCTCTCCTGCTGTCCTGCAGTCATCGTGTGTGCTGATCAGTTAGAGTTGCAAATAATTAAAGGCCAAAAAGGAGCTGTTTGGGTCAGGCATGGCAGCTTGCAATATTGTTGCAGTCCTCTATCTATCTAATTCATGTTCAGAAACCGCCCTCCCTCCCTCCGCTTGCATTATTTGCCGCATGCAGCGCCATAACGAGCCTAAACATTAAATATTGATGAGTTTGTATCGTTGAATATATATATACGACCCCATTATTCGCTCAATCATTTGCTACGTCATGCAGCTGCTGCTCCATCCGGCCTTCAGTTTCATTATTTTGGCAGCAACCATCTCGAGGAACGTCCTCACACGGTCCCATATTACCACCTTTAATTATGTTCCTAGTTAAATGCCATGCATGCCCCTTGTGCTTGCATGCATGTATCCCACACACACACACACACACACACACTAGCTAGCTAGGATCCCTGATCACATATAATTATATATAATGTATCATCTTAAATCCTCGCTTAATCTTAAATCCATGATGGAATAAAGCTCGATCGATCGTACATGCATGATCATTTATTTGGTAATTGAGAGTGATCATCACCCATCAACATTTCCCCGATCCAGTTGATATTGGATATTGTAAACAGGTACAGTACTAATATCTATCTGTTCCTTTTCTATATATGGTTGCACGTCGTTTAGCTGCAGGAGTATCCGCCATGCATTGCATGCGTTAATTTTGCACAGCGAATATATCCTCTGATTTATCAACCATGTGATTGTCTATTGATTTCATCAATTTGATCTAATAATAATAATAAGTGCTCTTGACCATCATCAATTAGTACGTACGTAATTAGGCAAAAACAATGGATATTTCTCTCTTGCAGATAACTAATTAATTTGACTCTTGGGCGAAGGCCGTGTGCATGTGATGAAGAAGATTAACTACTGCAAATCTCATCTCCAAGGCAAGCTTCATGCCTCATGACGAGCCAAGCACCACTCATTAACTCTCTTAATTAAGCTCTTCCATGTGGATTCATATCAATAAACAAAAACAAAAAGATTAATTTAATACAAATAAACAAATTAACCCCGTACCCAACTCCAATAAGAGCGTACGATTTATGCAGTTTCTTTGACCATTGACCGAATAATAATCACCCCCATTATCTATTTATTTAGTCAAAATGGGCCCAAGGAATCCACATTCCATTTCCTTATTTGCTCTACGTCCTCCCTCCCTCCCTACCTCCCTCTAACCCAGCTATATATATTCTATATCGAGAATGTGTGAACGGAGACGTACCCGAAGTTGACCTCATCAATTAATTAAACTTCATTAATTCTAAAGAAGATTTCGAAGCATACACAGGTCTTTTTTTTTAAAATAATTAATTAGCACAACGAAAGAAAAGGGCTTTATTAAAATAGCACAATTAAAAACTTATTTATAAAAATAGTGTGGTTTATTGAGAATATACGCGATTAATTGTGAATTAAAAGACTCGAAAAATGTATCTATCATTGTAATTTTACAATCTCCATGAAACTATCCTACTTTTACAAATAAATTTTCAGTTTTGCTATCAGCTGAGAATTTTAAGAAACCCTAAATTAACCATTTATGCTAATCTCACAAGAGACTCCTTGCATTGTCCTGTTTCAATGTCCGAATAATTGTGATATTATATGTATATATGTGTGTGTGTGTGTACATATACATACATATATATATGTATATACATGCCCGCGCGCGCTTACTTTATCCATGTAAAATTAAACTATTTTTAACACGCAAGACAAACTGGACCACCAGCCACCATTCCCATCTCGCAGTATATGATCTCTTCATTTCCCAAAATTAACACCATCTATGTATTCAATCAAAGACCAAAAAGGAAATCATTGGAATCCAATGTAGGAGAGGGGTGTCCTTTTTCTGGGTGTGCAGAGAATGTATGACGTCTACATTATAGTAGGTGCGCAAAGCCGTTTTCTTTTACAGGATATTATTTTCGATAGGAAGAAAGTGAGAAAATATCCAGGGAAAAAGATAGTGATATTCTCTACGTACAATAATATTGGGAGATGCCAAATCCTTTTGACCATTCACAATCATTTTTTCCAGGTTGGAAAACAGAGGAGGAGGGAGGATAAAGATAGGTCGATGTGAATAAGAAAGGTCTTAGGTTTTAGAGGATAATTCGAACATATTTCATGTACAAAACTAGGAAAAGCTGTGCCTGTGTGTGCCAATAGCATGCAATTCCTAGCTTGCTTGCTTGCTTATTTATTATTGTATCCTCTTGATCGGTAACCATAATAAAATAACGAGCATTTCACATGATTGATGCCATCTTCCACGATCTTCAAGGCAGCCCCAAATCCAATAAACAGATACAAAATTGTTTCTGTTGACAACATTTAATAAAAGTTCTTTCTATTTGCAGATATCCAATAGGAAATCAATCAAGTTGATAGCATTAATGCGCACATATATATATCTATATATATATATTGGAAGAAAGTGGAAAGTAACCATCTGGGTCTTGGGGGATTAAACAAAGAGAGAGTAAAAAGTGTAGCTGCTTTGATTGATTCTTGAGGGAGACAGTTGCACTGATCACTACCGACGTCCCTAACTCCAATGATTTACCATATTTAATTACTGCATATATGGGAATTAAATACTCTGCAAAATCATTACATCAAGCATCTACACTCACACCCACACCCACATATTTATATATAGAGCTTCTTTAAACACCACCACCACCACCCACCACTTGTGACATATTCCCTCTAGCAAACACTACCAAAGAAAATTATTATCTCTCTCTCTCATGGATCATTCAAAGAAGTCTAACAAGATCAGCGACATCGTTCGGCTTCAGCAGATCCTTAAGAAGTGGAGAAAGGCAGCAAGTGCACCCAAAAACAACAACAACAGCAGCAGCAGCAATGCCAGCAAGAGTATCAAGTTCTTAAAGAGAACACTCTCCTTCACAGATTTGTCATCGTCAGCAGCAGCGTCGTCAAATGATGCTGTTCCCAAAGGGTACCTTGCTGTTTGTGTTGGCAAGGAGTTGAAGAGGTATATCATCCCTACAGAGTACTTGGGTCACCAAGCCTTTGGAATTCTATTGCGAGAGGCCGAAGAGGAGTTTGGGTTTCAACAAGAGGGAGTGTTAAAGATACCATGTGAAGTTCCTGTGTTTGAGAAGATCTTGAAGGTAGTTGAAGAGAAGAAAGATGCTAGCTTGTTGCATGAGTTAGGGCCTGTAAATTCAGAGTCGACGGCCAAGGAGATGATTGGTTGTTACTCACAATCACCAGATTGTGAGGTAACACCTTCTCATCATCCACAAATGTGTAGGTGATCAACAACGTTTACACAGGATCATCGAAGACCCGTCCCTTTTCTCTTCTTAGAGGCTACTTGCTTTTGCTTTCCTTTTGGGAGAGGAGATTCCTGCTACAAGGAATACAGTTAGAGAGGAGTACCAATTTCTAATTAGGATTGAATAATTAATTAAGCTGGTAGATTTATATTATGTTGATCAAAATTAAGAAATAATAAAAATATATATATATATATATATATACATAGCTGTTACTGGCTATATATATATATATATATACTCGGATAGCAGTATAAATGTGATAATACAGGTAGTATATATACATCGTACTTGTAACTACGTACGTACCATGTATTTCAGAGCAAAGTATTTTGGATTTTTATGACTTCAATTTGATTTTTTGGAGTTTGCGTGTGTGTGTGTGTGTGTGTGTGTGTGTGTGTGTGTGTGTGTGTGTGTGTGTATATCCACGTACGTAGCACGTACACTCACAGTCTGGGCATTTTCTGTATTAATTAATTGGTAATTTTGCGGATTAATTACTATATCTGGAACATGCATGCGAATTTACAATGGTCACTACGAGCTAGCATGTGATGGTTAAACTTGGATTATTTATTAATGTACATATTTAGGTATCATTTGGATGCTAGTAATGAAATTAAGCAATCCGCTATATCTTGAGATTATGGAAAGAATTAATTGAATGATATTTTCAATTTTAATGAACACAATATGTTTTGAATAGTTTAGTATCGAAATATTGAGATAAAAGATTTTTTTATTATAATATTGGAGACGATGATAATGATAGAATTGAGTCCTCTATATATATTCTTGAGGAAGACTTAATCAACTAAATGCATGTCTAAATATATAATATTGAGATACTGATGAGATTCTAAACAGCTAATTAATAAATACACGATTCTAGCTAGTTATAACCCCCTCGATCAAGATCGGATCGTGTAGAGATCGAGGCCAATCTTGTCCTTGAAATTGATTCTAAAATTGTGAACAAGGAAAAGGCTTGGTACGTACGTAAGAAGCTAGCTAGTCAATATGGGAGGAGTTAAACATGGGCTACCCGTAGAGTACCAGACTAACTATATAAGCTTGGGCACGAAGAAAATGCATGGTAATCAACAACAACAACATGCTTCTTTGGAGAATGAAATACTGGATTGATTGGAGCTCAATTGAGTTACACCAATATTATCACATATAATAGACTACTACAAGGTTAATTGGATACAGGAACACAAAGTTCTGATATACATATAGAAGTGAACAGACCCCGCATAGTTCATAGTTCAGCGACAGTGTCGACAACTGAGCGATATTAATTCAGCTGCAGGCAACTATTTTTTTAAGCAAAAAGCCCCTCCTTTTTAAAAAAAATAAAAAAATAACTTTTTTTTAAAGAAAAAATCAATCTTTTTGCTGATATAGTCAAGTTCAGCAAAAGGGTTCATGGGTCAACGCATCAACCCGTTGGACTCAATCCTAATTTAGAACCATGTCTAATATAAAAAAAGAAAAAGAAGAGGGTAAGAGTTCAACCGTTGCATTGTTAGTAGTGCAAAACTTAGAAATGGAAATTAAATTTTTTGTAATTTGGGGACACAAAGAACATTGTTAAGTGTAAATTTGGAGTTTAGAGAGGAGAAGGTGGTAGAATCGGCCGTGCGTGTGATGGACAGGGCTGTACCATCTCTAATCATCATAACATCATCAAATCCTTTGTAGGGTGAATGAAGAGATAATTGTTCAAGTCTGCCGGGACATGATGAGAATTATTAGATGGTGCAGAGGCCAAGGTTAGATCTATGACGCGTTATAGACAGCAACATTGGCTTGGGGTTGCCAAGAAGCTGTCAAATTATTAGATGGTGAAGATCCCAAGGTGGATGATGGAACTCGAATCACCTGAAAAGAAGGACATTTCTTGGATGTGTATCCCTGAATGCTACAAATTTAATAGAACCCTTAAAATGGTCGTGGAGGAGTGCGGTTGTTGTGATATTGAGGTCTTGGATTGGGAAGCAGGGGAGGACGTCCATTGTTGGTATTTGGGAAACGCCAATTCATTCCACCAGCCGGAGAGGAATAAGAGGGATGCAAGTTAGAGTTGACGCCAAGTATGAATTGTTCTTTGTGTTGGATTTGTAGTAATTAGAAGAAGTGCTGCTTCTACATTTATGGGTGCTGAAGTAGATGCTTCGAAAGAGAGTAGCTTCTCGTGAAGCTCATAGAAGGAAATGGATGTGTCACGAGCTTGACCCGCTCGAACAAGTTCTTTGCAGTCATTTCCCAGTCCATCAACTATCTTGTCTATGAGATCTTCGTCATCCATTAGTGCACCTAGTTGAGCCGGTTCATCAGCACGGACTTTGACGTAATGAAGATACTCAGTTGTGGTCACATATAGTGCCTTTCGACAGATTCTTTAATTGATTTTTAACTTGTTTGATGCGCCCACAAGAAGGTTTGGCATGCCTATTGGCAAGAATTGTCCATACTTCTTGAGTGAGAAGTTCATGCTCGGGCGATGAAGGATATAATGGTAGGAGACCAGAGAGAGCCAATCAAGGCATTAAGAATTAGTTGACAGTTATGGTTTTTGGTAGGCAAGGTGTGGATCCATCAATATATCCTAAAAGATCATATCTCCAATTATGAGAGTTTCCATGAGATGTAGTTGGTAGAAATGAGTTTGAGAGGTGCTTGAGCAAAGATATTGATGGTGATGAGGAGGGGAGGACCTCATTGGCGTGAGGAGTTTCGAGTTCGATTGAGTTCATATCGATGTTTATATATAGTCAAGAGGGAATCGGGAAGAAGACAAGAAAAAAGAAGAAAGAATCAATAAGAGATCAGTAGAATAATGCTCTGATACCCATGGTAGAATGATGTTACAGGAGGAGAATATAATGTTTCTTTCACGTTCATTAATCAGAAAAGATTATATATATATATATATATATATATATATATATATAAACTCTCATATCCAGCTAGAGAGTAATTGGGTCACTCAATTGAGTTCTGTTCTTGAGGAATTGAAAACTTAATCAACAAAATGCCTATCCAAACATTTGAGATACTAAGAAGCTGAGATTTACTATATCTATTCATTCTAATAACAGAAGTAGCATACACTTCGATAGATAACAGAGGCGGTGATTGGATAATTATGGTAGTCAGCAACTAGTAGCTAGCTAGCTAGAGAGTTGCAATACGTAAATAAAGGATTTTCCAAAGTTGCCTCAGCTAATCAGGCCATGCGATCGTGAATTTTGCTGTTCCATGTGTCTCTGGGCTCGTGCCACTTCCACCTGACGCCCATAGCGGCACATTAATCAATTAAATGTTCGTGCAAGAGACAATATATATCATTGGTTTCCACGGAGCTATTTGCTGTCGACCAATTACATGAACATATAGATTTATTGATCACGCATGCAGATCTTACCTTTGATTCAAGACGATGTGTTGCTCCTCTTGATCCTGCTCGTGGAAGAAGCCTTGTCCCTTCGCAATCTCAAGCATCTTAGCAGTATTTCCTCAAAGTCTTCCTCTTCGCATGGAATATGCAGCCCACTACCTTGACTGTCATAACCAAATTCCCCAGCAACTTTATCCATCAAACCCACAAATTCTGGCGTTGACAAGCAACTCAATGGAATCACAAACCTCCGTTGCTCTGCCCCCACGTACACCGCTAGAAAACCTCTTGGCACCTTTTCAGGAGCGCTCGCCCCTTTGGCAACCAGTTTGCCGCCTGTCGAGAATTTTGATCCGACTAGCAAAGATTCCTTGGGGTTCTCTCTGCAATATTGAGGAGCCCAGTACCATAACCATAGTTGGAGAATCTTCTTTGGCCTGGTGGCAATGTGAACCATCTTTCGAAGGTTTGTGGTTGATTGAGATTTCTTGCATACAATATCCATGGTGGATTAATAATTGATTATAAACTCAATGCAAGAAGATTTTGAATGCATGCTGAGAATACACACACACACACACACACACACACACATTCAATCGATCATCACGTACGAATGATTACATTATATATGTGCATTGAGAATAATACAATTAATTAAGTTTATGAAAACAAAAACAAATTAATAATAATAATAATAATAATTAAAGTGTTGCAAAAACGTTAGAAGAAAAGAATCATGATAGTGGACATTGATTTGTGAAAAGATGCATGGTACTGGCTCCTTGATTTGAGCCAAGAATTGATCAGTTTGGAAATTAAAGACTTTTTTTTTTCCCTCTCCTGCAAGAGAAGGAACAAATTAATGACCTTCACTTGCAGAGGTGAATTTTGGTTGATTTGTATGGTACGAGGTGTTATATATATATATATATATATATATATATAGAGAGAGAGAGAGAGAGAGAGGCTGTATAGATTCAAAGGAACGACGATGTGGTGAAAGAATCTGAAAATCCAATAACATTGTAAGTTCCACCACGCGCCTATTTTAAGAGCTTCCTCGGTTATGGCGGAATCTCCACCATTTTCGACTGCTCAACCGCGTGCCTTTCTAGAGGATAGAGGACTCGTGCGCGCATACAGATTGGAGTTTTTGTGGCATGCAAATGTTGATCTTCTCTCTGGCAAATCAATACAAAGTGCACAAGTCCGTCTGTTTCTTGGAATATTAATTAAGAGCCTAAACACATTCTCTAATTAGATGTACATATATGATCATGTCATTTGAAGAATATTGTTAAATAAATTATAATTAAGAAGAGAGATTCAGTGAATAATAACATATAATTAATCTTTCTTGTTGAACAGGAGGCATGTTACAACATTCACATGCAAAGAAATTATAACATTTTTAAAGAAATACAGTGTGTGTGTGTGTGTCTGTATATATAGATGTATGTATGTAAGAAAAAAAGGAGTCTTCATTTTTGTCTTCGGTACCGTTGCCCGCTTATGGCCTCCTTCGTGGACCGGACACGGTGGTATTATCCCCAAATAAGAAATCACGGACGGGCCTCTCATGTAGGCTGATCATAATGGGCTTTCATACAGCCCAATTCTGGCAATCCAGTTTCTGCTAAGGCCGACATGTTTCGCCCTGCTCATTCATTCACGCCCTCATTGATGAAGAAGACAAGACTCACATGTGTTCTTCTCCATCTTGTGTTTTTTGTCCTTCACGTACTAAGAACATGGCGGGTGGGTGAATGGCTAGGTAGAACCCAAAGAAATGCCCGAGAATCTTAAATGAGAGAATCCTTTCCTTTCTATCCTCCCAAAAATTTAAGCGATTTCATATATAATTAAATGCTCGTTGGACCGCTAATTAATCAAGGACGGACCTGCTTTTCATTTATAAAAACAGGTTGCGAGCTTGGCAATAAAACAATTAAGCATTGGTAGCATCGGGCACATCATTAATGTGAAGAAATATCCTAAGAAGACATTAATAAATTAAGCACGTTAAGTAAAAAAAATCACAGTACAAGAACTACTTTATTTCACTAAAAGGAAAATAAATAAAATCAAAAGCACATAAAATAAAGTGGAAACATAAAAAATTAATATTTTAATTAGAAAGTTATATATATATTGAAGTCTATAGTCAATAAATAAATTACTTCATGGGATACATCTCTTAATTATATTTAAGGAAAGAAATTACAATCCTGAATATACCTCATAATTGCTAACAGGCATGTACGTACGTACAGGGTTTTTTTTTTATGCTAAATGCGAAGACCCATAAAATTCTTGCTGCTACCCTGCCATTCTTATTTCACTTCTGGCAGGTCCGTGGTGACCTGAAAAATAGATATAATTAGTCATATGGTGCTGACCACTATTCATAGAAAGCAGCATGCTTGACCTTTTTTCCACTTAATTAATTCGCTTTTATTCATGATTTCAACATTTTCCATTTAATTCCCCATGGCAACCAAATCTAGTTAAGTGGATCACGACATCTCTCGAGCAACCATGCTCATGCAAGCCACGAAGCGCTGAACTGCATTAAAATCAAGAGTAAAGCTCTTCTTATCTCTTCCAACGAATCGCCTTACGCCCCATGTCACGGTTCAACCCCTAAAACTCCCATCTGGTTTCCTTGCCGTCTCCGTTGGACAGGAGCGCGTTCGGTTCTCGATCCCAACTAGGTTCTCGAAGCTCCCAATCTTTGTAGCCCTTCTTGAAAAATCTGCGGGCGGGAGATTATGGGTTCCAGTCCAGTGGAGGCATTGAGCTGCCTTGTGAGGTTGTCTTGTTTAAACAAGTGCTCCAGTTTCTTGATAAAGACGAGAAGAAGTATGGGAGGTTAGAGCTGAGTGAGTTTCTGAAATTGATTTCTGAAGTGGGTTTTGATCCATGCTATTCATGCAAGGACTTTTCCTGCTTCTCCTGGTCACCGTGATTTCCGTACACCTCTTCTAAAAGCTAGGGCTCAGACTATCCAATATGTTTCAAACAACAGTTTATGATCATCTGTGTTGATTGATTAGGTGTAGCAACATCCCCATCATCATAGTTGCTTAAACACACCAAACCATTAATTACATCAACTCATTGCTGTCTATTAAAGAACACCATTGTTTTGACAAACAACCGCAACAACATGGGAGATAGATCTAGATTGTCTCAGACTAGAGAGGATTTTTAGTTATGACATCAAAGCTAGACATTGCTTTGGGTTTGGTCTTGAGAATCCTTTAATGACAACCGACACACGGTGTTTGATAAAAGCTCCAACTAAAAAAAAAAAATGCTAAATGCGAAGACCCATAAAATTCTTGCTGCTAACGATATTAATTTCAAGCATCTCTAGATGTTTCCAAGACCTAATTACTCTCTCTTCAACTATTCGTTTCTTGAAATCAATTTTCTTATTTGTGCAAGAAATAAGAAATATCTCACAGTTGATGGGGAAAGGCTAATCAAGTTCTCTTAATTAGATTTCGTTGCAGGAAATCAAAGATTGGGTTTGCTTTGTAAGTAATTAAATCCTCTCCTTCTCTTTCGGTCATCCTGCTGATGCCCAGATGCTTCAAACATTGTTCGTGAATTTTTAATTTACGAGGTTGGTATTGTTAGAATTATTTATTTCTTTATTTTTTTCAATGTTCACTTTGAATTCTCATGGAATGAATATAGTATTTGTATATATGATTAGCTAGAAGAGTTATAAGTATTATCTAGACTTAAATATCTTGTGTTGTTTGGAGAGATAAATTCTGATTTTTTTGCTTTGTTTATGCTCCTATATATATATATATATATATATATATAGACTTTTTTTATAATAAATATCTTAAAAGATATTTAAGTTTTAATATATTCTATATAAATATTTATATTTAATATAAATATCTTGTAAGTATTTATGGAGGTGTGTACAAAACATCATGTAGGCTCGAACCCAAGAATTACTCCTGCATCTTCAATAAGCAAAATATGTAATGTCTAAGTTAATAAATTAAACCACATGAAGGTGCTATATATTAATGTAAGTTTTACTCTGCATTGATCAGTAATTGATAATATCTCTGCATGGCTTTGTTAAATATTGACGTAAATTAATTAATAGGCAAACATGCAGTTTCCTGGTGGGGTAGGAAAACGCACCAGCTGCTATAAGTTTGTTTCGTAATTTAAATTGATTTTTATTTACTTATCATGATTGTATCTTTCTTTTCTTTTGTGGTGGATGTTGCAGACCTGCCAAATTCGATGCATTTGTGGGGCTTTCATGTTCTTAACGCCGGCCGTGTTGATCACCTAAATGGAGACCTGTGGATTTCACACTTTTGTTGTTGCACATTGATGATATATATGTCTATTTATACAGAGCAACACACATGACAGAAAGCTTCTACTGTTTATTATTTGCCATAAATGGAATAATAGCGACAAGAAACTCCAGAAAGTGGAACAACATGGGATGAAAACAGTCAATTACTAAGATCAAATCAAGTAACGAAACTAGCTAGCTAGCTTGTAATTAGAATTATTTAGTAGTCGTTTATGAAAGTGATTAAAGACAAATCAAAAGTAACAAAGAGTATTGGTATATGGATGGACTCCCTCCCATGAATGCCATAATCCCATACCTTCTTCAATCTTGGTTTTTTGATGTAAGATACTTTGAAGCTTGCTCCATTTTCCGTCTTTAAGGTTGTAGGAGATGGATGTGCCCGGAATATGCAGCCACATGGATGATTCATCTTCTCTTACTTGTGATCTGTCAGCTAGATGTAGTATAGAGAACAAGTAACGATGGATGTCCTGCACATTGTTCCTCACCATTGATGGAAAGGAAGACGCTATTCTAGAAAGATCAACACGGTACCTCACCGACCAGCCTGAGTAGTCACTCTCCATCCTCATCACATCACAGCGAGTGGTTATAGGACCGTATATCTCAATGAGACATAGATGCCCTCCCGATTCACCGAAATATCCCAATCTCCTTTCTGACCGCCCCTCTGGGATCGGAGGCATTGGCATTGTGAGCATACGCTCTTGTTCAATATCAAATCGAAGTGCCAAGGCTCCTCTGCTAATCCAATGCAATGCACGGTTCAGAAAGACACCTCGATTGAATAACAAAACATGGGAAAAAACTTGATGATTTCCTGAGACTCTCCATGATCCTATGGCTGAATCATACATCTTAATCGTGTTGGAGTCACATACGCATATGATTTTGTAATGGGGTGATATGGTAGGATCATATGCCATGTTAATGCCAAACACAATCTTGCATCCAGGTTTAGGCAGCTGGTGATATTGCTTAGTGGTGAGTTTACAGATGTAGTACTTCCTATCATCTTCATGGCATCGAAAACTGCTGCATAGAAGAAGGCCATTGCAGGAATGTTGTATAAAAACACCTTGATCATCTTCAATGAAACAAAGAGATGGCTCTGGGGCAGCAGCATCCAGTCCTTCACATGTAATGAACTCAAGTTTCGAGTACTGTTCAAGAAACAAGAATTTTTGTAAGAAGATACCAGAGACATGATGTTGTGGGTTTCTCCGCGAATAATTGGATATGAATATAGGATCTGAGATGAGATAGTTCCACAATGTGCAAGGTTCGATGAAGTATTTCAATCATGATATCCTTTTCATCCATGATCATTATTGCCTGCCCTGTTCTTCGAGATGGCCCAGATGACAGGTTTCGATCCATGAAATGTTTTGCTGCAAGAACATGGATCAGATATCTGCGTACGAGACTAATATAACATAAGCTGATAAGAACTGGAAATTGGGCATAGATCAAGAAAAATAAATTGAGTCAAATTCAGCAGGCACAGATTGAAGTGGATTAACAGATACCTGTTTTCTCCCTAGACAGTCTCCCATATGTAACAAGAACGCTTCGGAGCACACATGCTGTTTGCTAAAAGTCAAGTCTTGCAAGTAGTTTCGGGGAAATTAATGTTAGAATTGACTGAGGAGTTTTCCTTTCGGTTCCGGCAAACAAGCTTCCTCGTCATTTCCTGGTTCTTACATACATCTGTTACATAAATTTCTAAAGCCAAATTTAGGTGCTATTGACAAGCTTCCTAACATTGGATTATGTTGCATACTTGCCCATAGAGAAAAGCTTTTTGCTGAGTTGTGTAGTTTTAAAAAAAATTGTTCTATAGCTTACGGACAGGGCAATGGTCCATTAAGGGAAACTACTGAAGGAAATTACGATGAAACTAGTAAGCCCCTTCTAGAGATTTGCTCTAAATTAAAGATTATATCAGGCGGCAAGACTATTGCTATTGGAGAACACGTCCAGAAATAAAATAGTAGAAACACGATCTAGGATTTTCCAACCTAGAAAAATGTAGTTGGAAAATTCAGATTCCCAGTAAAGTTCCTGTCTTTTGTCTATCGTGAAAACTCTGATGGAAATTATATGCGGGCTGAAACTGCACATGGATTACACGAAAAGCTAAGAGAGGAATCACGTTAGAGGGATTAAACTAGCCGCCATTTTAATCAGGCATGGGCAACTTCTTCATCAGTACATCTTAGGGACAACTGAAACAATCAAAACATTGGCCACTAGAGAGAATGTCTACTGCGTCCAAACTCTCTGCAGCCAAACACACGTCATACGCAGCTGCCTCTGCAGAATATTTATTGCTCAAAGGTTTTAGACACTCGCAAAACAAACTCCCCCTCCCCCTCCCCCTCCCCCTCATTTCATCCAATATCAACCAAACCAATACCCAATCATTGTTAGGGACAGCTACACCTGTATTGAGCTTCACTGAATTCTGGGGTTTCTAGCAGCAAACTCTTGGTCCCAAGATATAGAGATACCATTAGCAAATGAAACAGGTTATATGACTACCCATACTAGGTATCTGTCCATTGTAAAACAGAAAACAATCATAGAAAACGAGCATGACATCCTCTTCTCGAATATACCAAGACTCACAAAATGATCTTCACCCCAAAACAAATTCAAGAAACGAACCTTGCACAGCCACATATATAGCAGCATCCATAATTACCATCACAAACAAACAATTTAAGCAGGGCTCAATAAAACCAAAATTCCAACATGCAACCTTCCTGTTTAACTTTGTAGAAAAAACAATAGTCCAACGAAGAAAAAAAGAAAAAGGTAAATCACAAATTACAAAAGAGTACAACTGCAAGCTCAAATAAAATAAAATTCAATACAAATGCCACCAAAATTCTACTCTTTTTCCCTCTCAGAAATAGAGTAGAAACAGCCCTTGTAGTATCAATACAACAGAAATTCATTAATTCAATAAATAAAATCGGTAAATGCTAGTACTAGGTAGAAATGATCAAGAAGTAGAAGAGGGAGGTTTAGTTACAGTCCTAACAGCATTCCAAATCTGAGCAATACCCCCAACAACGTGAGGCCAAACAGTCTCAACACCTCTGAAAGCAGAAGCAGAAGCAACCCCAATAGCAAAAGTCTCAGCATAGCCAGGCTTTAAGTCCAACTTCATATCAACAACAGCCACTCTTGTGTTAACCGCGTCAATCTTTCTGGAAGCCTCACCCACCAGCTTGTCCTTCTTGCCCCTCTTGTTAGAAGCTATAACCCTAAAAAGCACATTTTGGAGATCTTCGATGACCTTGATTGATGCTTCTTGAGAGTCAAGGCCTTGAGATTGGTAATGGGATATCAGCTCTTGTGGAGTTGGAGGCTTTTTTTTTGTGCCTTTGATGCTGTTGTTGTCTTTTGATGGGGTAATATTTGGTGTTGCTGGTTGTTCCATTTTCATCGACTTCTTTATCTTTCGTCTGGGATTTTGAAGAGTGGAGAAAACCCTTCCCTTGTCTTCCTCGTATCCTTGCTTAGATGATGTGATAAAACCCTAAAATTGAGAGGTTTTTTGGAAAGGCGAGGGATAAGGAATGGTGGTTCTTTTCTTTTTTTGGAAAGGACCGATAGAGGATAGATAGAATATATAAATATATAGTATTGGTTTTTGGGCTTTGTGGAGAGGTGATTGGATCAGAGCTTAGATTGAACTGATCCAAGGCCCGTGTTGCCTTTATTAGCTGGTAAAAGTTGGGGGGCCTCAAGTAAATTACACGAGGGGAAAACAGACTTCCTGAGGATTTTTTTCAGAGTTTTTTTTTTACAGGAAAAAAGAAAAAGACCTAGGCGGCCTTAGATTTTGACGTAGGAGGAGCTTCTCTAAAAAAGTTAAATATTTTAAACCTAGAAATTTTATTTTATTTTGCACATGCAGTACCAGCATGTTTTTTTATTTACGGAGGATTATTCAGTATTATTCTGATTTTAATCGCGCCACCAGCATGCATGATGGATGAATGATCAACTTGACTCTAAAACATGTACCGAATAAAAACGACCAAAAAAATTTAAGGTTGAACTGGTAATAGAGAGAAAGAACAGGTCTCCTCCTGTTTTAAGAATAAATCTCGTACGAGGTAGAAGGCCATAATCTGTCTCCAACTCCATTGACGTTGCGGTGTTCTGTCTTCCACCAAAGAACTCAACGGTAATTCGAATTCCCGTGACGAAGGCCCTCCCCCAGTGTGATTCTGATACTCTTTGGGTTTCAATTTGCAAGCATTGAATACAAATTAATAATAGAGTCTAGAACCAATCTCTAATTGGAACCGCATCTGCACTAAGCCCTACCTGTCATCCAATCAACAACCAACCACAATGGCTCCCCCTCTCTCAGGTAAGAAGGCTGCAGGGCAACAATTCGCCCCTTCCCAAGAACACTAGTGAAAAATCCTTGATTAGCAGTTACTGATCATCCGTATATATGGACGTGAGTGCCCGAATCAAACCAAAAAAACAAATTGTCGTATTTACTTGGAGCTTAAAACGTGCACTCTCTGTTAACATATCTCACCTCTTATTCAGAAGGTTAAGAAACAGGAAAAAGAATCCATTGTCGCTAATCACGAGGGCACCCTTGATATACATCATCAGTGTATTTGCAAAAAATATCTAACCACTCCATGGGTGTTGGCTGCTGCTAGGTGCTTGCTGCATCTGTATATTCTCCTGATTAAACCGCAAAAGATATCAACAACTCTCACAGAAACACTGGTGCCATCACAAGTGTAATTGTCGCCAACATTTTTATGAGGACATGGATTGAAGGTCCAGCAGTATCTTTGAACGGGTCACCCACACTGCAAATGCAAAACAAATGCCACAATTGAATTATAATTAACTCACTGGATTCAGAAATAAAAATCCCAACCAATGATTTCTATCCATGGCTCTACTTATTCCCTACTCTTGAATAATTTGGGAAAGAGAAGGTTTCCCAGTTTTCAGACAAGATCAGACAATGATAGCAATACTTACGTATCTCCAGTAACTGCTGCTTTATGACAGTCACTCCCCTTGCCTCCATATGCACCTGTCTCGATGTACTTCTTTGCGTTATCCCATGCACCACCAGCTGTGTTCAGGAAAAGAGCCATGAGAATACCAGAAACTGTTGCAAACATCAGCATGGCAGCAACAACTTTAGCCCCGAGTAGAGAATGTCCTGTGTAGTACCCCAGGATCCGAAACACAACACCTGCAAACAATACAAATGTCAAGCAAACTTCACTAAATCCTTAGAAGAGATCAATGAACAAAACAAAATCAAATGGCAAGCAATTAACCTACCAACCACCATAGGAGATATAATAGCCAAGGCACCAGGTTTTATCATCTCTCTCAGAGATGCAGCTGCAACAATAGCAACACAGCGACCATAATCTGGTTTCTCCTTGTAGTCCTGTCACAAGCATTTTAAAAAAGAACATCATAACAGCACCACAGCATAATAGAAGAAACTAGTGCAGGAACATATGCTCACCATGATACCCGGCCTCTCAATAAATTGCCTTCTTACTTCTTTAACAACCTCCTGAGCAGTTCGGCCTACTGCAGAGCAGGCCCATGCACTGAATAAGAAAATAAGCATTGAACCCAATAGCCCACCAACAAAAACTTCTGGAATGGCAATATCAACCTGACAGTCAAATGAAAGTGCAAAGCTAAGATTCAGAGTTGAAGCATGAAGACAGAACATGGTAAAATGCAAGTGCAAATAGGTTTACCTGTGTGAAAGGTTCATGAGCAAATGTAGCAACCTCATCCATATAAGCACTAAACAGAAGGAAGGATGCCAGTGCTGCAGATCCGATGGCAAATCCTTTGGTTGTAGCTTTTGTAGTGTTCCCAACAGCATCGAGAACATCAGTAATCTCCCGAACACTTTCAGGCTGCATGTCATGCATTTTTATACAACATTTACTCAAATGAAGAATGTCATTCCTTGATTGAGAATTTTCAATGAAGACAATGATCAAGAGTTACCTGCTGACTCATTTCAACAATTCCACCAGCATTGTCAGCAATAGGGCCAAACATATCCATAGTAAGCACATAGGCAGCAGTGCTGAGCATTCCCATTGTGGCCACAGCTGTACCAAACAGCCCACCAGTTGGGTTTCCAGCATCATCCACCAGTCCTGAGGAGTTACCCAGCCAAAAAGCTGAAACTATAGATACACTAATGACAAGAACAGGAAGAGCTGTTGCTTCAAGGCCCAGACTAACTCCTGCAATTATGTTAGTCCCATGACCGGTGGAGCTAGCAAGAGCCAATGCGCGTACAGGCCCATGCTTGTAGTCAGTATAGTACTTGGTGATCCAGACAAAAATATAAGCTGTGATGATTCCAACCAGTCCACACAATGCAAAGTGAACCCATGCTGAAGGTGCTTGTTCTGTATAAAGCATCCAATAGGTAGACTGCAAAGTAGCATATGCAATGCACGAAACACAAGCAAAATCATATCGCATAACTTACACATATATCAAAAACAGAAAGCGCAGGCTTTCAGTGCTTGATGAAATACTATCAAAAGCAGATTAGTAGTTAAGTAGAGCACGGCCATATATAATTTTAAAAGATTTATTTTTACCGCAACAAATGTAAGAACTGCCAGAAATATTGTAACTGAGTATCCTTTTTGAAGGATTGCCATTGGGTCCTCCAAGGGGGACTTCGCACTAGAATCACGAGTACCCCTAATTGAAAGAATTCCGATGGAAGATATGACAAGGTCAAATGAATGAACAACAAGAGGAAACAAGATGAAGCCAGATGGATCTGCACAAAAAATGAATGTGAGTTACAAAAGAACAGTAATGGCTTGACTTAAACAAAAAGCATAAATGAATCCCAGAGTAAGTAAAGCCTCACAAAAGTAGGCATGTCATCACACAACAAATGCTTTCATAACACTAATACACTCTCATTAAGTATAATGCGGATATAAAACCCAGTTAGCTGAGCATGTGACTATAACCCTCAGAATCATTTGACCGTATCACCAATGAAAACATTATGAGTTTCATACTTCTTTAAATTTCATTCCTGGACAAAACCAGGGACATGCTTGTGACGAAACTGTAAGAATATCATTTGTAAAGACACTTGCCCTCAATTTTGCAACGTTGCGCCATGGTTCCCCCAAGTATCATGGCACTGATTATTTCAGCTGCAATACTTTCAAAAAGATCAGCACCTCGAGCAGCACAATCACCCACATTGTCTCCAACCTTTCATGCAACAATTTATTAGTTACAGAGGAAGCTTGGACTAATACACAGTATACATCATGACCCAAGAACAAAGAACGCAGTCAAGGAAAAACTGCATAAATCATTAACAAGAAGAAGATATTTATGTGGTACTTATTATTAACTTGAGCTTTCATGCACGCTTTGCCCAAACTATGTACATTAAACTAAAAGCCAAAACCAAGCAGCAGAGCTAGCAAGTACTTCTTCAATTAAGGAAGCTACCAAATTTAAGGGTATTTACCAAATCTGCAATCACTGCAGGATTCCTAGGATCATCCTCGGGTATTCCCTGCTCCACTTTTCCAACAAGATCAGCCCCAACATCAGCAGCTTTTGTGAATATTCCACCACCCAACTGAGCAAACAGGGCGACAAATGAAGCTCCAAATCCATATCCCACAAGAAGAAGAGGCACTGGGAGAGAATGACATGAAACATTGCCAACTTAGTTGTATGAGACACAACAGCAAACTTCAGTTTTCACAAAAACATTTAAACAGGTGAAATTACTTCCATTTGCTGAAGTCACAGCAATTACTTAGGAAGAAGGTATTGTTACATACAATCAGTAACTTTCATTGAGCCAGGGGAATCCACACCCAACCAAACATAAAATGTAGCATAAAGGATGGCTATGCCAATCACAGCCATGCCAACCACCACCAATGCAGAGAAACCACCAGCACGAACAGCTATCTGCATAATATATTTTTCAGTCAAGATACAAATCACCAATCAATCAGAAGACAATGGATTGTAAAAGGAACAACCTGCAATGCCTCTCTAGCTGACCGTCTTGCAGCACTAGAAACTCTAACATTTGCACGTACTGATACCCACATCCCAACATAACCTGCAATACCCGAACACAAAGCCCCCAAAAGGAATGCAGCGACAGTGATATATGCAGATGTTGACCTGTACCAGAAGGATATAACCACAGAAACTGGTCACTTGTCACCGTGTGACAAAAACATGGAACTAACACCTCACAACAAACTTTGACATATGTAATCACCTTCCAAGGCCAGAAGATTCTTGTTGAGGTGTTGTACTACGGAACAGATATATACAGAGGATCACCAGCGCCAGTAACAGCGCCATCTTAGAAATAGTACTATACTGGGTCCTAAAGAAGCCTTCTGCTCCATCACGTATTGCATCTGATATCTAGAAAGCAAGTTAATGATATCAAGAGATGAAGCCAATACATAAAAAGGAGAAACACTGACTATATGCACACAGTGGAATTGACATTTCTAGCTAAATTCAAGTGAGATGATATACCTGAACCATTTCAGGAGGTCCCTCATCCTTTGAGAGTACCCATTTGGTAAGATATATAGATAAAATGAAGCTGAAGATACAAACTGTGAAGACAAACACAATGATTGGAGATGTACGTGCTCCAATGTAAAAGATCCCTCCAAAACCCAATAGCAGAAGTATAAATAGAACTCGAACATTTATCCGCTTAAACACTCGAAAAATCTGCACAAAAAACAATTAATTTAGTTCAAGCATCAAAATCATGTAAAGAAAAGCAATGTTGTTCTACTAAGGATTTAAATTTAAAAGAATCATACATCATCACAGTGCAAAATAACTGAAAAATCCTCTTTGAAAAAAGTAGGCCACACCCAAATAGATATTAATGCATGCTCGCATGGACACGCATATTTATGCTATATAATCCTCTCACAACAAAACAACAACAATTGCCATCAAATAAGAGATTGAGCATTAGGCTTCTCACCAATGGATTATAGGGTTTGCTTCGCATGTTGGGGAAAATCCTTGGCCTTTCTTGGTAAGGCCCCAAATTACCAGTCTCAACATCGTCATCGATCATCATTTTATGAGATGAATTTACCCTTCGAGCTACAGGAAAATGGATGTCCTCACTGCCTAGGGGCAAGTCGCCCCCTGAACCAGGACGCTGAATCTTGAAGGATAGGCTGGTCTAAAAGCTCAAATGATCACCCCCTAAGCAGCACTTGACTTCGTAAAATCAAAGGACTCCTGAACTTTTTAATCCTCTAAATTAATTAATTCAGTAACTAAAAGCTCCTTCCCAGCTGGCAGCCCTTCAACACCAAATCAACTTCCTGGAGAAAAAAATTACGAATGATACCACGCAGTGCAGTTTCCACATTCCACATTATATCCTCTAAAAAAAACAAAAGGCATAAGAGTAAGCTTATAGGGAAATCACTCAAAAGTGCGTTGCATGCGGCAATTTTGTGCATAAGAACATGAAATGAAAACAGCACTGATCAAATCCAATCCTTTTGCTATGATCATAAATTAGATTAGATTAGATTAAATTAGGGCACAAAATGACAACGAGAGGGAGTGAGATTAAGATTAAGATAAAGGTTAAGAATGGGTTTAACATTTTAACATGCAAAACTAAAAAATCTAGGTAAGATCTGAACCCAAAAAAAAGTCTTTGGCATTTGGTGAGTGGACTTTTCAAAAAGATCTACTTACAATTTTGGCAGCATAATTAAAACTCCGAGCACAGGCGCTGCACTGCGTTTCGATCTCGGACAGAGAGAGAGATCTATTTATTTAAATCTATTTATTCAAGTATAATAAAGAAAGAATACAAGGATAGAGCGGAAAGGACAGAGTACGGTACCGTTTTAAGGAAAGGTAACTGCCATTAACGGAAGCCTTCGATTTTCTATAGCTTCTGTCTTTCGTCTCTGCAAGTTAAATCAGACTTTTCTCTTCTTTCGCCAACAAGGAAAGGGATGAGGAGAAAACTACTGCATATATATATATATGATATAATATACTCTTTTCTCTTCCTACTTTCTATACAGTTTGAAGGCAAGTTTTAAACTGTTTTTTTTTATTATTTAAATTTGATATTTTTTGTTTTGAATTAATATTTTTCAGTTTTTTGTATTTTTTATATATTTATATTTAAAATATTTTTATTAAAAAAATATTATATTAAAGATATTTTCAAATAAAAAAGTATTTTAAAACTCGAGAGAGTAACAATTTGGATAGAAAAGGAGATCCTTAGACAAAAATAATTCTCAATTAGACCCAACTACTATCATTGAAATCTATAACAAAAACTACTTCTTTTTATTAAGACAATAAGTCCTTGATTTAAAGGAAAATATTTACTATGAGGGTTAATAGGGTAACTTCAAATATAAGGATCGACCTGGAAATGTTTTTGTCTGTGATCTAATTGAGAATCAAGTGATAGTTGGGGGATTCACATCTTCTTTTTTCTTTTTCTTTTTCTTTTTTTATTCCTCGCGATTGGAATATTATTAAAGTTGAAATAATGATGCTGATGGCATATTCTGCTTTGTCATCTGACCAATGGCAGTCTCCAACGTGGGCATCTCAATAACACGTGGATTTAGCTACTTCTAAATTTAAAACATATCGTTCTCTCTATTTACTGAAATTAATACTAATGATAATAATAATAATAATAATAATAAGCTCACTTGTTGTATTTGCGCACTCTTGTTTTACTTATTTCAAAATAAAAAAACAAGAAGAAAATAAATTAATGTTAAATATTAAGATATCTTAACTATTTTTTTTTAATTTACGATAGCTACTATTTTTTATTTATTTTTTATAATTTTTATTTTTCATGAAATCAATAATTGTTTTTTAACACCAACATCTCAATCAGATAACCATTTCAATAATAAAAAAATAAAAAAATTCCAATAATAAGGTTAAAAAATCAAAAATTAATATACAATCATTAAATAGCATAAAATCTAAAAAAACAAAAAAAACAATTACAAAAATCTCAACAATCTATATACAATCATTAAAAAATAGAAAAAATAAAACAAACTTCTATAACATTTATACAATTATTAACAACAAAAAAAATTAAAAAGAATTAAAATTTCTCCTTCAATATTTATACAATTATTTATAAAAAAAGATTAAAAATTTTCCATTAACATTTATACAGTTGTTAATAACAAAAATTAAAAAAAATATCAATAACATTTATACCATTATTAAACATAAAAAATAAAAAAACACAAAAAAAGAAGGAAAAACGAATCTTACCTTAATGTTTAGTTTTTCTCATGCCTAAAAAAAAATCAAACAAATTATTAAATAACAAGAGAATAAGAGGAGAAGATATATATGTGCATGACAAAGAGGGGGGCTGTCTCGATTTTAATTTTTTAATTTATGATTTTTTTATTAAAAAACTTTCTAACAATAAATTAAATATTAATTTTTTTGTTTATGTATTTGTAAAATTTAGTTGAAATTTATAATTTAATAAAAAAAATTTAGAAACATGCCAAGTATTATTGATATCTTTACTGTTATAAAATCAAAAATTAATATTTTAATTTTTTTATCGGTATATCTGTATGTAAAATCTTATTAAAATTTTTAATTTAATAAAAAAATTTCAAAAACTCACCACGTATCACTGATGTCTTTATTGATAGTAAATTAAATATTAATATTTTGGTTGGTTTTTGTTGGTGAATCATTTTGTAAAATCTAATTGAAAATTTTTATTTAATAAAAATATTTCATAAATGCACCAAGTATTATTGACCTTTTTACTATTAGAAAATTAAAAATTAATATTTTAAGTTGTTCATTGATGTATTCGTCTATAAAGTCTAACTAAATTTTAGCCTATTAATAATTCTGTCTATAAAAAACAGTAATAAAACAATGTAAGTGAAAAATGGATAATATGTTGACTCTCGAGAAAATATAAATGTACATTAACCACCGGTGATCTCATATGTCTTAAACAATAAGCAAGTGAGAAGTGAGCAATACCTTAACTCTTGAAAAAATACCAACATACAATAATCGTCAATAATCTTGTATATATTTAATAGTAATAAACAATGCAAGTGAGAAATGAACGGTATTTTAGCTCTTAGAAAAATACCAATAGGCATTAATTGTCGGTGATCCATACATGCTGAACATAATGAACAATGTCGAGAAAAAACATAACAAATCTAATTATATTATAGAAAAAGTTAAATAATAGGAAAATCACTTAAGGTGAAGAGATTCTTTTATTATGAATTATAATAGAAATTTCACCTTTAGTTTTGCATCTTCTCCTAAGATGTTTATTTGGCTCGTCTTTTCTTCTCATTCGTTCTTTTTTTTTTTATTATTCTTTTAATATCTTGAGTCAGGCTTGGTTATTGTAACCACGCCACACCCAAAAATATTATACATCTGTCAATCATTCAAGATCTAATAGTCTTGGGTATGCTAATAATTCCAAACTCAAGTGCCTTCAATTTGATAATTATATCAATCTCAAGCTACTAGAATTTGACAATCATGTTTGGATATAACATGATTGTCAAAACCAAGCATGGGTCTGTCAAACCCATGCTTGGATTACAAAAATTTAAAATTTTTAAAAAATAAGATTAGATTGCAAAAATAACCACTATCTCATTAAAGTAGGATTTTTTATTTATATGTAGCAGAACTTAATATAAACTCTTTTTTATTTGTATAACTTGTTTTATAAATTTATTATATTTGAAGAGGAAATAATTGAAAAATATATTGAATTCTAAGTGATTTATTTCAAGTTTTTAAAAACAAACTTTTCTTTTATGTGTGCATTGTGGATGGAAATATGTATAATGAAACTTATAGTCCAATATTGTTAAAAAAATACTAAACACTTATAATCCAATATTGTTAAAAAAATATAAAATAATATTCTCATCGGTGAAAAATCACAAAGGACCACTCATTAAATAAATGTTATTTTCATTGAGTTTAATTAAAAAAAAAAAAGAGAAGTTAAATTCATAAATAAAAACAACAAATTCATAAATATAAAAAAATAAACTAATTTCATTAGAAATATATGATTTGAAGTTTTAGATCTAAAATGTTAAATTAGATTTTTGTAATAATTTTTTGTTTATAAATATTTTTTAAACTTGAATTTTTGTTTAGGATATATTTTAAATTTTTTTATAAAAAATAAAAAAATTTACTTATACTTGAATTTTTATCTAGAATATAGTTTAATTTTTTTTTTATAAAAAATAAAAAAGTTTATAAGTCTTAACATTTTAATTATGGTCATAAGATTTAAGATATTTAAAATATTTTGTATACTTTTAATATTTTTTATATTTTTAAAAAAAATATTATTAATTTACTGTGAGGACAGTATTATAGTGGCTAGTAGCAGTGGCAGCAGTAAAGATGTTAAGGGAGGAAGAATAAAACGGAGAAGGGCAGGAACAGGACGGATGTAATATCTGTTTTGATTCCTCCAGTCCCCCTGAAAACAGACTGTTTGCTGCTTTCTATTTGTAACCTCTGTTTGCGTAGCAAACAGTGTCTTGTCTTTGAGCCTGCCTGCACTCTGCAATTTGCCCAACGGAGCCTGCCTGCACTCTGCAAGTTTTCAGTTTTCATAGTAAGGTTGACTGGCATAGCATCATCCATCACAAAATCATGTAAATGGGCCGCAAAATCAATGAAGAAACCCCATATACAGCCACAGGCCTTGCCTCTACCAGCAAAGCACATTAGTATTGCCTGTCACAGAGAGAAATGAGCAGGAAGAATAGACGATGCGTTCAGACCAGGAGAAGAAAGAAAGCTAAAAAAAATGCACCCAAAATAGCATTGCCTATCAGAGAGAGAGAGAGAGAGAGAGAGAGAGAGAGGAGAGTATATATAGCAGGAGGAGGAGCAGCGCAGTGGTCCTTCCCTTCCCAGTTTCCCCCAATCTGATTGTGTTGCTCAATCAAAAATCAAACAGATTGTGATTGGAAATGGCCTATAATATAATAGAAGCCTACAACTAACGCCAGCCCTCTACTTACTAGCTGCTTGCAGAACGAATTCATCAGTAAATAAAAGGACTCATGAATATGCTGGGACCGAGACAAATATGAGTAATGCTAAACATTATTATTACTTGATCCATGGTAAACTACAAAGCAAAGCAAGGCAAATATGCTGAGACCGAGACAGGCTTCACATACACACACACACACAAAAAAAAAAAAAAAACAAATTAAGCACGGATTCAGTAATCTACTTCAAAAGAACTTCAGCTACTTGGCTGGCTATAGCTGTTGAGAGTTTGCTTCAATTTCCTTGATTAAAACCCATCCCTTTCATATCCCTGAAGCTTCAACTTCTGTGACGAGGATGGAGGACCCCATATTACAATTTTATGATCATCACTAGCAGAAGCCAGCATGTGAATATTTGTTGGGTTCCAGCTCACGCAGTTCACAGTTCCTGTATGAATTGATTGCAGTTGCATGATTGGAATCCTTTGGCCTCTATGCCATATGAACACCTGTGATTAATATGACACGGATCAATCGTCAATCCCAAGCTATCTTAACAAATGATCGAGACAAAACATGATCACAGGTTGTATATTCCAAGTAGTATTCGCCCTGTGTTAATTCATGGATAACACCACAACAAACTAAAGAACAAAAGGTATAGTTTAGATAATTAGAACAGTGTTTCAAGTAATTTCCTATTAATCTTCAGCAGCATCGTTTCTCATGGAAGAGAACCTCAAATATTTTAAGTCAGATTTATTACAGAAAACAACAGTACGTACCCGAGAATCCTCACTCCCACTCGCAATAAATGTTTCTTCTAATCCACCGAGACAAGATCTGATGATAAATCGTGTGCTTATTCGACCTTCATATCTGCTGATGAGGCCCTCATAACCTTCTAGAAGACTCCAAAAATGGATTCCTCGGTTTAGCAGATTAACGAGGAGGACTTTGTTGTCATTCGATAATGAGAAGGAAGTAATCACACCCTCTTGCGGAAGCAGTCTCAAAATTTTCTTCTTTTCCCTGTCAATCACTGCTATCGATCTATCTTCGTATATGCTTAAGATTCTAGTTCCATCATTAGTTATGGCCATTTCCGACATCCTGAGTGCGTAGTTTTTCCAACAATCCATCTCCGCTCCTTCCAAATCCAACAGGATGATGCTCTGGTCAGTCGTACCAGCAAGTATAAACCCCACAGGACACCATGCACAGGAAATAAAACCAAAATCAGTTCTCTCATAAACATGGAGCAACCGTCCAGAATTGGCTTCCCATCGTTTGATAACCTCTCCTTCGCCACAAGTAAGTAACTGGTCATCATCAGGGCTCCATGAAACACTCAAAACTGGTTTCTCATGACCAAGTATATGCCCAAATAACACTTCACCGCCATCTGTAACCTGAATGAGGAATTAAGAAGAAGAATATATGATGGATCATGTAGCGGGAGATGACCATGTAGATCATCTTCAACGGCATACTTACCTTACCCTAAATGTCCATGTGCTATGCAAATCAAGGAAAGCATAATATTATTGAGAAGAAGCATAAAAAGATTAAAGAAACATTAATATTACCTCCCAAATGATTGCCGATTCATCCTTGGACGATGATGCCAAATACTTTCCGTTATGTGAAAATTGCAGAAACCAGACTTCATCAACGTGCATGTGCAGAATCTGTCCAATTATCATAAACATAAAGGATTCATACAGAAATTTCACAGAAATGTGCAGCATATTCATGGTAGGTGGGATCGATGCCACGGGACGCAGTAACAATGATTACTAAACCCTAAATATTATATATACCATAAAAGTTTTAATGTTGAAATATAGTGATGATGTGAACACTGTGAATCTGTATGTTTGGTAAGAGAAAGATATGCAAGGCCATTGAATTATGAAAAGAGCAACAACAAGTTACGATTTCACAAGGCTGATGTTCAAGATTACACTACTAGTAATACTCTCGTTTAAGAACATCAACCTTAGTGGAATCATTTACATTATAAGCTTTGATTTTCTTCACAAAAAATTAAAAAATATCTTAACCTAAAAGCTTTTCTTTTTTGTATTATTAATAAGAATAAGATAATAAAATTTATACTCGTAACTACTTGATAAATAAAACTTCAAATAATATTCTCAATCTAAAAATTTAAATTATTAAATAAGATTTTAATAATAATTTAAACCTTAATAATAATTTTATATTAGTCTCCGATAAAAACAAATGACAGCGCTCTAGATTTCTTTGAAGGCCAATCAGATACCAAAAAAAAACAGATATGTATAGGACAAAAAGGAATTAGAAAAGGGGACCATCAGCCCTGAAGACATTTAAGTTCTAACCTGCTTTGCTTGACAAGGAAGCCGGCTCATTCCACACTTATGATCCGAGTACAAAGAGACATTTCTATCTGAAATATTGTGATACAGGCAGCTTAATCGTCGCAGACTAATAGCCTCCTCAATAATACTTTCTAACCTTGTTGGATGAATCATGAGTGACGAAGGAAGAAAGTTATGTAGTTTCTCTAGAATCTCTGGCCTTGACTCAATGTTTAGATCCTCTGGACGAGAGATGGTACAGGAAGCAAGTTCTTGAACACGGTTAGAATTTATATCAAGAGGCGCAATTTTTTTCCTTAGAGTATTTAAGGAATCAAGAATACGATCGTCCCTCAGAAATTCGAGGAACTGCTGCTCCCATATCAAGAATGATGCCTGAGAAGTCAGGGTTGATTCGTCCAGAAGACTGATCGCATGCAACGTTTCCACACTTTGATCCCAGTTTCCAGCCAGCACTTGGTTCTTGAACGAGCTAATCTCTTGTGATTGCAATGGTATTCCTGATTGGTTCTCCAAAAGGGTTCCAATCTCCTCATAACCAAGCGATTGCAATGCCCGTGTTATGATTCTGACAAATTCAGTTCTTTTGACGACTCCTTTTGAGCCAACTGTCTCCACAAGCTGAGCCATCAAGTCATCCAAAGAGAAAGACGAGTTTTCAAGAAGCTTTTCCACTCTCCGAGAAACCACGTGTGATCTGTGAAGAAAAATGAACCAAAGATTGAGAATTGTATCATCTTAAAAAAGGCATATCAAACAAAAGAAATGTACTTAAAAAGAAAGGAACATGGATGAGCTAAGACAGCAATCACGTACAGTCGTTGAGATTGACGAAGAAAGTTAAAGAAAGGAGCAAGGAAATCTTGGGGGTGGGGTCTTTAATTTGCAACAACATTGAGGGTGTTGCCGGTAAGGATTTGGATTAGCAAGTTATTGAGGCATTAAAGCAGTAGCAGCATTTGTGAAAAAGAGAGCAATGAACTTGAAGTCAGAGAGCAAATTAAGCATCCAAAGAAAGACCACAAATTGATGAAAACAGCAAAGAAAATACAACTAAAAAGGGAGTTTGATTACCGAGAGTGGGGGAGAGAGCGTTTTCCAAAATCTAATGGAGACGTACGGGAGGGAAGAAGAGACAACACTGCGTAGAAACGAAGAGGAGAAGAAGGCGAAGGCAATATCTGTTTTGATTCCTCCAGTCCTCCTTAAAACAGACTGCCTCGTCTTTCTGGGGGGAGGCAAGTACGTATGCAGTAGCTAGGCTATAACTACCTAACTAACTAACTAACAGAAGCCATTTGTCTATGCTGACCACATCTCTAAATGCAATAGGACGCGATGCACCACACTCCTCTAATTTAAAAGAAAAATATTAATGCATTGTTTGGGGGGATATTCTCCATCGCCTTTGCCTTTTTTTAAAAAAATAAATAAATAAATAAATAAATAAAATTGAAAGGCACTCATTCACCCATTAATTTAAAGATTCTAACTTGACTCGAACAGGGTTAGGATTATTTGCTTCTATCCCTTCTCGGATCATTAATTCCTCTCATCTTTCTAGTGTTTTCTAAATCTCTTCTCCTTTCATGAGAATTAATTCTACCTTGAAAAATTATATATAATTAGGTAATTTCGGAGTTAAATTCACCTTCACATGAGAAGAAGAGCGCGGCTTCGAATTAATTGAAAAAAATATTCATCCTCTGCTTTTATCCATATCTAATTGTCTTCTGATTTCATCTCCAAATTCTTCTCGAAAGTAAAAAAGAAAGAAAAAACAGCTTTAGAAATAAGATGATTCAAGAAAGGGCCAGGCTGAAACCCAATAACAAGAAAATAAAATGATTTGGGCCGGTAGTGGGAGACCCATAAAAGGGAAAGGCCTGGTCAAGGAAAGCATTTGAAAGACAGACAGGCCGGCAAAACATCCAGAGGAAGAAATTGGGAGCGACCGACTTCTTATTTAAGGTTTTTTATTTGTGGGTTTGGAATTTGGGTTTGGGTTTGGGCGTGTCTTAAATCCAAGACTCTCTCTCTCTCTCTCTCTCGGCTCTATGCTACATTTATATCTCCTGGAAGCAGAAAACCTCCATTCTCCGTCCCTCTCTACTTCCAGAGAAAGACAAGGGGAGAAGAAGCTATCTATAGCTATTCTGAGACTTCTTTCTTCATCAATTAATTAGCTTCTCTGTTATCAATCAGGTATGCACAATTCTACTCGAAAACAAATCCTCCCCTTGATCGATTCGAATTGTAGTTGCCGATTATTCTATCTTTGCTTGTCCTGTTTCACGAGATTTACTCGCTTCAAGTCTTTGCCTTTAACTGTTTTCTCTTAAGTTGATTTATCACTAGATTAGATCTATTTTGTCATTATTATCAACAAATCTGATTTTTGTTTATGTTTAGTGAATTAATATGTTGTAGTAGTAATAATAATAATAATAATCTGATTTGTTCTGTTATAATATTAATCCTTTTATGACCGTTACCCCTTTATCACGCTGCTGTTGTTTAGTGTTAGCATGATACAAGTAATTAACAAATTGAGAATTAATTATTGCTATTGTTATACCCTTAAGTGAATTTGTCTTCTTTGAACAAGCTGTCTGTCTGTACCATTACTAAAACATTTATTTCATAACAGACTAACGAACTGCTGCAATGGGAAGGAAGCAAAAGGAGGATGCTAGTGGCGCACCCTCAAAGGCTAAAGCTGGCAATAAAGATGCAAAGAAGGAAAAACTATCAGTCACTGCCATGCTGGCTAGCATGGACCAGAAACCTGACAAACCTAAGAAGGGTTCTTCGTCAACCGTAACGTCTAGCAAGCCCAAGCCAAAGCCAGCTCCTTCTTACACCGATGGAATTGATCTTCCTCCATCTGATGATGAAGAAGAGCCGAATGGCTTGGAAGAAGAGCAACAGCAGAACGATCCGAACAAGAGACCCAGTCAGCGGAGGTCTGAATTGAAGCCCCTTGATGTAGCCATATCGGATAAAGAATTAAAAAAGCGTGAAAAGAAGGAACTTCTTGCTGCCCATGCCATTGAGCATGCGAGGCAAGAGGCCCTTAAAGATGACCACGATGCTTTCACGGTCGTCATTGGAAGCCGGGCTTCTGTCCTTGATGGGGAAGATGAAGGTGATGCAAATGTCAAAGATATAACAATAGAGAATTTTTCTGTCTCAGCTCGGGGGAAAGAACTGCTTAAAAATGCATCTGTGAAGATAGCACATGGACGGAGATATGGTTTGGTTGGGCCCAATGGAATGGGCAAATCTACACTATTGAAGCTCCTTGCTTGGAGAAAGATTCCCGTGCCGAAGAATATTGATGTGCTTTTGGTTGAACAGGAGGTCATTGGTGATGATAAAACAGCTTTACAAGCAGTTGTTTCAGCTAATGAAGAACTTGTCAAACTCAGAGAAGAAGTTGCCTCCCTGCAGAAATCTGACAGCCCTGATGAGGGTGAAAACAATGGTGATGATTATGATGAAGATGATGCTGGAGAGAGACTTGCTGAATTGTATGAGAAATTGCAGTTGATGGGATCAGATGCTGCTGAATCACAGGCATCAAAGATTCTTGCTGGGTTGGGTTTCACCAAGGATATGCAGGGCCGTCCAACTAGGTCTTTTAGTGGTGGCTGGAGGATGAGAATTTCACTGGCAAGGGCACTTTTTGTGCAGCCTACTCTTTTATTGCTTGATGAGCCTACCAACCATCTTGACTTGAGGGCTGTTCTCTGGTTGGAGGAGTATCTGTGCCGGTGGAAGAAAACTTTGGTTGTTGTCTCACATGACCGAGATTTCCTCAACACAGTTTGCAATGACATCATTCATCTACATGATCAGAAACTTGACTCCTATCGTGGAAATTTTGATGATTTTGAAGTTGGGTATGAGCAGAGGCGGAAGGAGACAAACAAGAAGTTTGAGATTTATGACAAGCAGATGAAAGCTGCGAAGAGGAGTGGGAATCGGGTTCAGCA